>NC_092087.1:32515940-32815940 GCF_045679555.1 Salvelinus alpinus | reverse complement strand
ACACAACGCCCAGAGGTAGTGGGACACAGCGCCCAGAGGTAGTGGGACACAGCGCACCGAGGTAGTGGGACACAGCGCAGAGGTAGTGGGACACAGCACACAAAGGTAGTGGGACACAGCACACAGAGGTAGTGGGACACAGCACACAGAGGTAGTGGGACACAGCGCAGAGGTAGTGGGACACAGCACACAGAGGTAGTGGGACACAGCGCCCAGAGGTAGTGGGACACAGCACACAGAGGTAGTGGGACACAGCACACAGAGGTAGTGGGACACAGCACACAGAGGTAGTGGGACACAGCACACAGAGGTAGTGGGACACAGCGCACAGAGGTAGTGGGACACAGCGCAGAGGTAGTGGGACACAGCACACAGAGGTAGTGGGACACAGCACACAGAGGTAGTGGGACACAGCACACAGAGGTAGTGGGACACAGCGCACAGAGGTAGTGGGACACAGCGCAGAGGTAGTGGGACACAGCACACAGAGGTAGTGGGACACAGCGCACAGAGGTAGTGGGACACAGCGCAGAGGTAGTGGGACACAGCACACAGAGGTAGTGGGACACAGAGCACAGAGGTAGTGGGACACAGCACACAGAGGTAGTGGGACACAACGCCCAGAGGTAGTGGGACACAGCGCCCAGAGGTAGTGGGACACAGCGCACCGAGGTAGTGGGACACAGCGCACAGAGGTAGTGGGACACAGCGCAGAGGTAGTGGGACACAGCACACAAAGGTAGTGGGACACAGCACACAGAGGTAGTGGGACACAGCACACAGAGGTAGTGGGACACAGCGCAGAGGTAGTGGGACACAGCACACAGAGGTAGTGGGACACAGCGCCCAGAGGTAGTGGGACACAGCACACAGAGGTAGTGGGACACAGCACACAGAGGTAGTGGGACACAGCACACAGAGGTAGTGGGACACAGCACACAGAGGTAGTGGGACACAGCGCACAGAGGTAGTGGGACACAGCGCAGAGGTAGTGGGACACAGCACACAGAGGTAGTGGGACACAGCGCACAGAGGTAGTGGGACACAGCGCAGAGGTAGTGGGACACAGCACACAGAGGTAGTGGGACACAGCACACAGAGTTAGTGGGACACAGCGCACAGAGGTAGTGGGACACAGCGCAGAGGTAGTGGGACACAGCGCACAGAGGTAGTGGGACACAGCACACAGAGGTAGTGGGACACAGCGCCCAGAGGTAGTGGGACACAGCACACAGAGGTAGTGGGACACAGCACACAGAGGTAGTGGGACACAGCGCACAGAGGTAGTGGGACACAGCGCAGAGGTAGTGGGACACAGCACACAGAGGTAGTGGGACACAGCGCACAGAGGTAGTGGGACACAGCGCAGAGGTAGTGGGACACAGCACACAGAGGTAGTGGGACACAGCACACAGAGGTAGTGGGACACAGCGCCCAGAGGTAGTGGGACACAGCACACAGAGGTAGTGGGACACAGCGCCCAGAGGTAGTGGGACACAGCACACAGAGGTAGTGGGACACAGCACACAGAGGTAGTGGGACACAGCGCCCAGAGGTAGTGGGACACAGCACACAGAGGTAGTGGGACGCAACGCCCAGAGGTAGTGGGACACAGCACACAGAGGTAGTGGGACACAGCACACAGAGGTAGTGGGACACAGCACAAAGAGGTAGTGGGACACAGCGCAGAGGTAGTGGGACACAGCGCACAGAGGTAGTGGGACACAGCACACAGAGGTAGTGGGACACAGCACACAGAGGTAGTGGGACACAGCGCAGAGGTAGTGGGACACAGCGCACAGAGGTAGTGGGACACAGCGCACAGAGGTAGTGGGACACAGAGCACAGAGGTAGTGGGACACAGCCCACAGAGGTAGTGGGACACAACGCCCAGAGGTTGTGGGACACAGCGCCCAGAGGTAGTGGGACACAGAGCACAGAGGTAGTGGGACACAGCACACAGAGGTAGTGGGACACAACGCCCAGAGGTAGTGGGACACAGCGCACAGAGGTAGTGGGACACAGCGCACCGAGGTAGTGGGACACAGCGCACAGAGGTAGTGGGACACAGCGCACAGAGGTAGTGGGACACAGCACACAAAGGTAGTGGGACACAGCACACAGAGGTAGTGGGACACAGCACACAGAGGTAGTGGGACACAGCGCAGAGGTAGTGGGACACAGCACACAGAGGTAGTGGGACACAGCGCCCAGAGGTAGTGGGACACAGCACACAGAGGTAGTGGGACACAGCACACAGAGGTAGTGGGACACAGCACACAGAGGTAGTGGGACACAGCACACAGAGGTAGTGGGACACAGCGCACAGAGGTAGTGGGACACAGCGCAGAGGTAGTGGGACACAGCACACAGAGGTAGTGGGACACAGCGCACAGAGGTAGTGGGACACAGCGCAGAGGTAGTGGGACACAGCACACAGAGGTAGTGGGACACAGCACACAGAGTTAGTGGGACACAGCGCACAGAGGTAGTGGGACACAGCGCAGAGGTAGTGGGACACAGCGCACAGAGGTA
This sequence comes from Salvelinus alpinus, assembly GCF_045679555.1. Taxonomy (NCBI): domain Eukaryota; kingdom Metazoa; phylum Chordata; class Actinopteri; order Salmoniformes; family Salmonidae; genus Salvelinus; species Salvelinus alpinus. Next base: position 32,813,405 of record NC_092087.1, on the reverse strand, counting down.
GTGGGACACAGCACACAGAGGTAGTGGGACACAGCGCCCAGAGGTAGTGGGACACAGCACACAGAGGTAGTGGGACACAGCACACAGAGGTAGTGGGACACAGCGCACAGAGGTAGTGGGACACAGCGCAGAGGTAGTGGGACACAGCACACAGAGGTAGTGGGACACAGCGCACAGAGGTAGTGGGACACAGCGCAGAGGTAGTGGGACACAGCACACAGAGGTAGTGGGACACAGCACACAGAGGTAGTGGGACACAGCGCCCAGAGGTAGTGGGACACAGCACACAGAGGTAGTGGGACACAGCGCCCAGAGGTAGTGGGACACAGCACACAGAGGTAGTGGGACACAGCACACAGAGGTAGTGGGACACAGCGCCCAGAGGTAGTGGGACACAGCACACAGAGGTAGTGGGACGCAACGCCCAGAGGTAGTGGGACACAGCACACAGAGGTAGTGGGACACAGCACACAGAGGTAGTGGGACACAGCACAAAGAGGTAGTGGGGCACAGCGCAGAGGTAGTGGGACACAGCGCACAGAGGTAGTGGGACACAGCACACAGAGGTAGTGGGACACAGCACACAGAGGTAGTGGGACACAGCGCAGAGGTAGTGGGACACAGCGCACAGAGGTAGTGGGACACAGCGCACAGAGGTAGTGGGACACAGAGCACAGAGGTAGTGGGACACAGCACACAGAGGTAGTGGGACACAACGCCCAGAGGTAGTGGGACACAGCGCCCAGAGGTAGTGGGACACAGCGCACCGAGGTAGTGGGACACAGCGCACAGAGGTAGTGGGACACAGCGCAGAGGTAGTGGGACACAGCACACAAAGGTAGTGGGACACAGCACACAGAGGTAGTGGGACACAGCACACAGAGGTAGTGGGACACAGCGCAGAGGTAGTGGGACGCAGCACACAGAGGTAGTGGGACACAGCGCCCAGAGGTAGTGGGACACAGCACACAGAGGTAGTGGGACACAACGCCCAGAGGTAGTGGGACACAGCGCCCAGAGGTAGTGGGACACAGCGCACCGAGGTAGTGGGACACAGCGCACAGAGGTAGTGGGACACAGCGCCCAGAGGTAGTGGGACACAGCGCACCGAGGTAGTGGGACACAGCGCACAGAGGTAGTGGGACACAGCGCAGAGGTAGTGGGACACAGCACACAGAGGTAGTGGGACACAGCACACAGAGGTAGTGGGACACAGCACACAGAGGTAGTGGGACACAGCGCAGAGGTAGTGGGACACAGCACACAGAGGTAGTGGGACACAGCACACAGAGGTAGTGGGACACAGCGCAGAGGTAGTGGGACACAGCACACAGAGGTAGTGGGACACAGCGCCCAGAGGTAGTGGGACACAGCACACAGAGGTAGTGGGACACAGCACACAGAGGTAGTGGGACACAGCACACAGAGGTAGTGGGACACAGCACACAGAGGTAGTGGGACACAGCACACAGAGGTAGTGGGACACAGCGCACAGAGGTAGTGGGACACAGCGCAGAGGTAGTGGGACACAGCACACAGAGGTAGTGGGACACAGCACACAGAGGTAGTGGGACACAGCACACAGAGGTAGTGGGACACAGCACACAGAGGTAGTGGGACACAGCACACAGAGGTAGTGGGACACAGCGCCCAGAGGTAGTGGGACACAGCGCCCAGAGGTAGTGGGACACAGCGCAGAGGTAGTGGGACACAGCGCCCAGAGGTAGTGGGACACAGCACACAGAGGTAGTGGGACACAGCACACAGAGGTAGTGGGACACAGCACACAGAGGTAGTGGGACACAGCGCACAGAGGTAGTGGGACACAGCGCAGAGGTAGTGGGACACAGCGCACAGAGGTAGTGGGACACAGCACACAGAGGTAGTGGGACACAGCACACAGAGGTAGTGGGACACAACACACAGAGGTAGTGGGACACAGCACACAGAGGTAGTGGGACACAGCACACAGAGGTAGTGGGACACAGCACACAGAGGTAGTGGGACACAGCGCACAGAGGTAGTGGGACACAGCGCCCAGAGGTAGTGGGACACAGCGCAGAGGTAGTGGGACACAGCACACAGAGGTAGTGGGACACAGCGCACAGAGGTAGTGGGACACAGCGCACAGAGGTAGTGGGACACAGCGCACAGAGGTAGTGGGACACAGCGCAGAGGTAGTGGGACACAGCACACAGAGGTAGTGGGACACAGCGCACAGAGGTAGTGGGACACAGCGCCCAGAGGTAGTGGGACACAGCGCCCAGAGGTAGTGGGACACAGCGCCCAGAGGTAGTGGGACACAGCACACAGAGGTAGTGGGACACAGCACACAGAGGTAGTGGGACACAGCACACATAGGTAGTGGGACACAGCACACAGAGGTAGTGGGACACAGCACACAGAGGTAGTGGGACACAGCACACAGAGGTAGTGGGACACAGCGCACAGAGGTAGTGGGACACAGCGCAGAGGTAGTGGAACACAGCACACAGAGGTAGTGGGACACAGCGCACAGAGGTAGTGGGACACAGCACACAGAGGTAGTGGGATACAGCACACAGAGGTAGTGGGACACAGCGCAGAGGTAGTGGGACACAGCGCACAGAGGTAGTGGGACACAGCACACAGAGGTAGTGGGACACAGCACACAGAGGTAGTGGGACACAGCGCAGAGGTAGTGGGACACAGCGCACAGAGGTAGTGGGACACAGCACACAGAGGTAGTGGGACACAGAGCACAGAGGTAGTGGGACACAGCACACAGAGGTAGTGGGACACAACGCACAGAGGTAGTGGGACACAGCGCCCAGAGGTAGTGGGACACAGCGCACCGAGGTAGTGGGACACAGCGCACAGAGGTAGTGGGACACAGCACACAAAGGTAGTGGGACACAGCACACAGAGGTAGTGGGACACAGCACACAGAGGTAGTGGGACACAGCGCAGAGGTAGTGGGACACAGCACACAGAGGTAGTGGGACACAGCGCCCAGAGGTAGTGGGACACAGCACACAGAGGTAGTGGGACACAGCACACAGAGGTAGTGGGACACAGCACACAGAGGTAGTGGGACACAGCACACAGAGGTAGTGGGACACAGCGCACAGAGGTAGTGGGACACAGCGCAGAGGTAGTGGGACACAGCACACAGAGGTAGTGGGACACAGCACACAGAGGTAGTGGGACACAGCACACAGAGGTAGTGGGACACAGCGCACAGAGGTAGTGGGACACAGCGCAGAGGTAGTGGGACACAGCACACAGAGGTAGTGGGACACAGCGCACAGAGGTAGTGGGACACAGCGCAGAGGTAGTGGGACACAGCACACAGAGGTAGTGGGACACAGAGCACAGAGGTAGTGGGACACAGCACACAGAGGTAGTGGGACACAACGCCCAGAGGTAGTGGGACACAGCGCCCAGAGGTAGTGGGACACAGCGCACCGAGGTAGTGGGACACAGCGCACAGAGGTAGTGGGACACAGCGCAGAGGTAGTGGGACACAGCACACAAAGGTAGTGGGACACAGCACACAGAGGTAGTGGGACACAGCACACAGAGGTAGTGGGACACAGCGCAGAGGTAGTGGGACACAGCACACAGAGGTAGTGGGACACAGCGCCCAGAGGTAGTGGGACACAGCACACAGAGGTAGTGGGACACAGCACACAGAGGTAGTGGGACACAGCACACAGAGGTAGTGGGACACAGCACACAGAGGTAGTGGGACACAGCGCACAGAGGTAGTGGGACACAGCGCAGAGGTAGTGGGACACAGCACACAGAGGTAGTGGGACACAGCGCACAGAGGTAGTGGGACACAGCGCAGAGGTAGTGGGACACAGCACACAGAGGTAGTGGGACACAGCACACAGAGTTAGTGGGACACAGCGCACAGAGGTAGTGGGACACAGCGCAGAGGTAGTGGGACACAGCGCACAGAGGTAGTGGGACACAGCACACAGAGGTAGTGGGACACAGCGCCCAGAGGTAGTGGGACACAGCACACAGAGGTAGTGGGACACAGCACACAGAGGTAGTGGGACACAGCGCACAGAGGTAGTGGGACACAGCGCAGAGGTAGTGGGACACAGCACACAGAGGTAGTGGGACACAGCGCACAGAGGTAGTGGGACACAGCGCAGAGGTAGTGGGACACAGCACACAGAGGTAGTGGGACACAGCACACAGAGGTAGTGGGACACAGCGCCCAGAGGTAGTGGGACACAGCACACAGAGGTAGTGGGACACAGCGCCCAGAGGTAGTGGGACACAGCACACAGAGGTAGTGGGACACAGCACACAGAGGTAGTGGGACACAGCGCCCAGAGGTAGTGGGACACAGCACACAGAGGTAGTGGGACACAGCGCCCAGAGGTAGTGGGACACAGCACAAAGAGGTAGTGGGACACAGCACACAGAGGTAGTGGGACACAGCACAAAGAGGTAGTGGGACACAGCGCAGAGGTAGTGGGACACAGCGCACAGAGGTAGTGGGACACAGCACACAGAGGTAGTGGGACACAGCACACAGAGGTAGTGGGACACAGCGCAGAGGTAGTGGGACACAGCGCACAGAGGTAGTGGGACACAGCACACAGAGGTAGTGGGACACAGAGCACAGAGGTAGTGGGACACAGCACACAGAGGTAGTGGGACACAACGCCCAGAGGTAGTGGGACACAGCGCCCAGAGGTAGTGGGACACAGCGCACAGAGGTAGTGGGACACAGCACACAGAGGTAGTGGGACACAACGCACAGAGGTAGTGGGACACAGCGCCCAGAGGTAGTGGGACACAGCGCACCGAGGTAGTGGGACACAGCGCACAGAGGTAGTGGGACACAGCGCAGAGGTAGTGGGACACAGCACACAAAGGTAGTGGGACACAGCACACAGAGGTAGTGGGACACAGCACACAGAGGTAGTGGGACACAGCGCAGAGGTAGTGGGACACAGCACACAGAGGTAGTGGGACACAGCGCCCAGAGGTAGTGGGACACAGCACACAGAGGTAGTGGGACACAGCACACAGAGGTAGTGGGACACAGCACACAGAGGTAGTGGGACACAGCACACAGAGGTAGTGGGACACAGCGCACAGAGGTAGTGGGACACAGCGCAGAGGTAGTGGGACACAGCACACAGAGGTAGTGGGACACAGCGCACAGAGGTAGTGGGACACAGCGCAGAGGTAGTGGGACACAGCACACAGAGGTAGTGGGACACAGCACACAGAGTTAGTGGGACACAGCGCACAGAGGTAGTGGGACACAGCGCAGAGGTAGTGGGACACAGCGCACAGAGGTAGTGGGACACAGCACACAGAGGTAGTGGGACACAGCGCCCAGAGGTAGTGGGACACAGCACACAGAGGTAGTGGGACACAGCACACAGAGGTAGTGGGACACAGCGCACAGAGGTAGTGGGACACAGCACACAGAGGTAGTGGGACACAGCGCCCAGAGGTAGTGGGACACAGCACACAGAGGTAGTGGGACGCAACGCCCAGAGGTAGTGGGACACAGCACACAGAGGTAGTGGGACACAGCACACAGAGGTAGTGGGACACAGCACAAAGAGGTAGTGGGACACAGCGCAGAGGTAGTGGGACACAGCGCACAGAGGTAGTGGGACACAGCACACAGAGGTAGTGGGACACAGCACACAGAGGTAGTGGGACACAGCGCAGAGGTAGTGGGACACAGCGCACAGAGGTAGTGGGACACAGCACACAGAGGTAGTGGGACACAGAGCACAGAGGTAGTGGGACACAGCACACAGAGGTAGTGGGACACAACGCCCAGAGGTAGTGGGACACAGCGCCCAGAGGTAGTGGGACACAGAGCACAGAGGTAGTGGGACACAGCACACAGAGGTAGTGGGACACAACGCCCAGAGGTAGTGGGACACAGCGCCCAGAGGTAGTGGGACACAGCGCACCGAGGTAGTGGGACACAGCGCACAGAGGTAGTGGGACACAGCGCAGAGGTAGTGGGACACAGCACACAAAGGTAGTGGGACACAGCACACAGAGGTAGTGGGACACAGCACACAGAGGTAGTGGGACACAGCGCAGAGGTAGTGGGACACAGCACACAGAGGTAGTGGGACACAGCGCCCAGAGGTAGTGGGACACAGCACACAGAGGTAGTGGGACACAGCACACAGAGGTAGTGGGACACAGCACACAGAGGTAGTGGGACACAGCACACAGAGGTAGTGGGACACAGCGCACAGAGGTAGTGGGACACAGCGCAGAGGTAGTGGGACACAGCACACAGAGGTAGTGGGACACAGCGCACAGAGGTAGTGGGACACAGCGCAGAGGTAGTGGGACACAGCACACAGAGGTAGTGGGACACAGCACACAGAGTTAGTGGGACACAGCGCACAGAGGTAGTGGGACACAGCGCAGAGGTAGTGGGACACAGCGCACAGAGGTAGTGGGACACAGCACACAGAGGTAGTGGGACACAGCGCCCAGAGGTAGTGGGACACAGCACACAGAGGTAGTGGGACACAGCACACAGAGGTAGTGGGACACAGCGCACAGAGGTAGTGGGACACAGCGCAGAGGTAGTGGGACACAGCACACAGAGGTAGTGGGACACAGCGCACAGAGGTAGTGGGACACAGCGCAGAGGTAGTGGGACACAGCACACAGAGGTAGTGGGACACAGCACACAGAGGTAGTGGGACACAGCGCCCAGAGGTAGTGGGACACAGCACACAGAGGTAGTGGGACACAGCGCCCAGAGGTAGTGGGACACAGCACACAGAGGTAGTGGGACACAGCACACAGAGGTAGTGGGACACAGCGCCCAGAGGTAGTGGGACACAGCACACAGAGGTAGTGGGACGCAACGCCCAGAGGTAGTGGGACACAGCACACAGAGGTAGTGGGACACAGCACACAGAGGTAGTGGGACACAGCACAAAGAGGTAGTGGGGCACAGCGCACAGAGGTAGTGGGACACAGCACACAGAGGTAGTGGGACACAGCACACAGAGGTAGTGGGACACAGCACACAGAGGTAGTGGGACACAGCGCAGAGGTAGTGGGACACAGCACACAGAGGTAGTGGGACACAGCACACAGAGGTAGTGGGACACAGCGCACAGAGGTAGTGGGACACAGCACACAGAGGTAGTGGGACACAACGCCCAGAGGTAGTGGGACACAGCGCACAGAGGTAGTGGGACACAGCACACAGAGGTAGTGGGACACAGCGCACAGAGGTAGTGGGACACAGCGCAGAGGTAGTGGGACACAGCACACAAAGGTAGTGGGACACAGCACACAGAGGTAGTGGGACACAGCGCCCAGAGGTAGTGGGACACAGCACACAGAGGTAGTGGGACACAGCGCCCAGAGGTAGTGGGACACAGCACACAGAGGTAGTGGGACACAGCACACAGAGGTAGTGGGACACAGCGCCCAGAGGTAGTGGGACACAGCACACAGAGGTAGTGGGACACAGCGCCCAGAGGTAGTGGGACACAGCACACAGAGGTAGTGGGACACAGCACACAGAGGTAGTGGGACACAGCGCCCAGAGGTAGTGGGACACAGCACACAGAGGTAGTGGGACGCAACGCCCAGAGGTAGTGGGACACAGCACACAGAGGTAGTGGGACACAGCACACAGAGGTAGTGGGACACAGCACAAAGAGGTAGTGGGGCACAGCGCAGAGGTAGTGGGACACAGCGCACAGAGGTAGTGGGACACAGCACACAGAGGTAGTGGGACACAGCACACAGAGGTAGTGGGACACAGCGCAGAGGTAGTGGGACACAGCGCACAGAGGTAGTGGGACACAGCGCACAGAGGTAGTGGGACACAGAGCACAGAGGTAGTGGGACACAGCACACAGAGGTAGTGGGACACAACGCCCAGAGGTAGTGGGACACAGCGCCCAGAGGTAGTGGGACACAGCGCACCGAGGTAGTGGGACACAGCGCACAGAGGTAGTGGGACACAGCGCAGAGGTAGTGGGACACAGCACACAAAGGTAGTGGGACACAGCACACAGAGGTAGTGGGACACAGCACACAGAGGTAGTGGGACACAGCGCAGAGGTAGTGGGACGCAGCACACAGAGGTAGTGGGACACAGCGCCCAGAGGTAGTGGGACACAGCACACAGAGGTAGTGGGACACAGCACACAGAGGTAGTGGGACACAGCACACAGAGGTAGTGGGACACAGCACACAGAGGTAGTGGGACACAGCGCACAGAGGTAGTGGGACACAGCGCAGAGGTAGTGGGACACAGCACACAGAGGTAGTGGGACACAGATCACAGAGGTAGTGGGACACAGTGCAGAGGTAGTGGGACACAGCACACAGAGGTAGTGGGACACAGAGCACAGAGGTAGTGGGACACAGCACACAGAGGTAGTGGGACACAACGCCCAGAGGTAGTGGGACACAGCGCCCAGAGGTAGTGGGACACAGCGCACCGAGGTAGTGGGACACAGCGCACAGAGGTAGTGGGACACAGCGCAGAGGTAGTGGGACACAGCACACAAAGGTAGTGGGACACAGCACACAGAGGTAGTGGGACACAGCACACAGAGGTAGTGGGACACAGCGCAGAGGTAGTGGGACACAGCACACAGAGGTAGTGGGACACAGCGCCCAGAGGTAGTGGGACACAGCACACAGAGGTAGTGGGACACAGCACACAGAGGTAGTGGGACACAGCACACAGAGGTAGTGGGACACAGCACACAGAGGTAGTGGGACACAGCGCACAGAGGTAGTGGGACACAGCGCAGAGGTAGTGGGACACAGCACACAGAGGTAGTGGGACACAGCGCACAGAGGTAGTGGGACACAGCGCAGAGGTAGTGGGACACAGCACACAGAGGTAGTGGGACACAGCACACAGAGTTAGTGGGACACAGCGCACAGAGGTAGTGGGACACAGCGCAGAGGTAGTGGGACACAGCGCACAGAGGTAGTGGGACACAGCACACAGAGGTAGTGGGACACAGCGCCCAGAGGTAGTGGGACACAGCACACAGAGGTAGTGGGACACAGCACACAGAGGTAGTGGGACACAGCACACAGAGGTAGTGGGACACAGCGCCCAGAGGTAGTGGGACACAGCACACAGAGGTAGTGGGACACAGCACACAGAGGTAGTGGGACACAGCGCACAGAGGTAGTGGGACACAGCACACAGAGGTAGTGGGACACAGCGCCCAGAGGTAGTGGGACACAGCACACAGAGGTAGTGGGACACAGCGCCCAGAGGTAGTGGGACACAGCACACAGAGGTAGTGGGACACAGCACACAGAGGTAGTGGGACACAGCGCCCAGAGGTAGTGGGACACAGCACACAGAGGTAGTGGGACACAGCACACAGAGGTAGTGGGACACAGCGCCCAGAGGTAGTGGGACACAGCACACAGAGGTAGTGGGACACAGCGCCCAGAGGTAGTGGGACACAGCACACAGAGGTAGTGGGACACAGCACACAGAGGTAGTGGGACACAGCGCCCAGAGGTAGTGGGACACAGCACACAGAGGTAGTGGGACGCAACGCCCAGAGGTAGTGGGACACAGCACACAGAGGTAGTGGGACACAGCACACAGAGGTAGTGGGACACAGCACAAAGAGGTAGTGGGGCACAGCGCAGAGGTAGTGGGACACAGCGCACAGAGGTAGTGGGACACAGCACACAGAGGTAGTGGGACACAGCACACAGAGGTAGTGGGACACAGCGCAGAGGTAGTGGGACACAGCGCACAGAGGTAGTGGGACACAGCGCACAGAGGTAGTGGGACACAGAGCACAGAGGTAGTGGGACACAGCACACAGAGGTAGTGGGACACAACGCCCAGAGGTAGTGGGACACAGCGCCCAGAGGTAGTGGGACACAGCGCACCGAGGTAGTGGGACACAGCGCACAGAGGTAGTGGGACACAGCGCAGAGGTAGTGGGACACAGCACACAAAGGTAGTGGGACACAGCACACAGAGGTAGTGGGACACAGCACACAGAGGTAGTGGGACACAGCGCAGAGGTAGTGGGACGCAGCACACAGAGGTAGTGGGACACAGCGCCCAGAGGTAGTGGGACACAGCACACAGAGGTAGTGGGACACAGCACACAGAGGTAGTGGGACACAGCACACAGAGGTAGTGGGACACAGCACACAGAGGTAGTGGGACACAGCGCACAGAGGTAGTGGGACACAGCGCAGAGGTAGTGGGACACAGCACACAGAGGTAGTGGGACACAGATCACAGAGGTAGTGGGACACAGCGCAGAGGTAGTGGGACACAGCACACAGAGGTAGTGGGACACAGAGCACAGAGGTAGTGGGACACAGCACACAGAGGTAGTGGGACACAACGCCCAGAGGTAGTGGGACACAGCGCCCAGAGGTAGTGGGACACAGCGCACCGAGGTAGTGGGACACAGCGCACAGAGGTAGTGGGACACAGCGCAGAGGTAGTGGGACACAGCACACAAAGGTAGTGGGACACAGCACACAGAGGTAGTGGGACACAGCACACAGAGGTAGTGGGACACAGCGCAGAGGTAGTGGGACACAGCACACAGAGGTAGTGGGACACAGCGCCCAGAGGTAGTGGGACACAGCACACAGAGGTAGTGGGACACAGCACACAGAGGTAGTGGGACACAGCACACAGAGGTAGTGGGACACAGCACACAGAGGTAGTGGGACACAGCGCACAGAGGTAGTGGGACACAGCGCAGAGGTAGTGGGACACAGCACACAGAGGTAGTGGGACACAGCGCACAGAGGTAGTGGGACACAGCGCAGAGGTAGTGGGACACAGCACACAGAGGTAGTGGGACACAGCACACAGAGTTAGTGGGACACAGCGCACAGAGGTAGTGGGACACAGCGCAGAGGTAGTGGGACACAGCGCACAGAGGTAGTGGGACACAGCACACAGAGGTAGTGGGACACAGCGCCCAGAGGTAGTGGGACACAGCACACAGAGGTAGTGGGACACAGCACACAGAGGTAGTGGGACACAGCACACAGAGGTAGTGGGACACAGCGCCCAGAGGTAGTGGGACACAGCACACAGAGGTAGTGGGACACAGCACACAGAGGTAGTGGGACACAGCGCACAGAGGTAGTGGGACACAGCGCCCAGAGGTAGTGGGACACAGCACACAGAGGTAGTGGGACACAGCACACAGAGGTAGTGGGACACAGCGCAGAGGTAGTGGGACACAGCACACAGAGGTAGTGGGACACAGCGCACAGAGGTAGTGGGACACAGCGCAGAGGTAGTGGGACACAGCGCACAGATGTAGTGGGAGACAGCACACAGAGGTAGTGGGACACAGCGCCCAGAGGTAGTGGGACACAGCACACAGAGGTAGTGGGACACAGCACAGAGGTAGTGGGACACAGCGCCCAGAGGTAGTGGGACACAGCGCCCAGAGGTAGTGGGACACAGCACACAGAGGTAGTGGGACACAGCACACAGAGGTAGTGGGACACAGCACACAGAGGTAGTGGGACACAGCGCCCAGAGGTAGTGGGACACAGCACACAGAGGTAGTGGGACACAGCACACAGAGGTAGTGGGACACAGCACACAGAGGTAGTGGGACACAGCACACAGAGGTAGTGGGACACAGCGCACAGAGGTAGTGGGACACAGCGCAGAGGTAGTGGGACACAGCGCACAGAGGTAGTGGGACACAGCACACAGAGGTAGTGGGACACAGCGCCCAGAGGTAGTGGTACACAGCACACAGAGGTAGTGGGACACAGCGCACAGAGGTAGTGGGACACAGCACACAGATGTAGTGGGACACAGCACAGAGGTAGTGGGACACAGCGCACAGAGGTAGTGGGACACAGCGCACAGAGGTAGTGGGACACAGCACACAGAGGTAGTGGGACACAGCACACAGAGGTAGTGGGACACAGCACACAGAGGTAGTGGGACACAGCGCCCAGAGGTAGTGGGACACAGCACACAGAGGTAGTGGGACACAGCACACAGAGGTAGTGGGACACAGTACACAGAGGTAGTGGTACACAACACACAGAGGTAGTGGGACACAGCACACAGAGGAAGTGGGACACAGCACACAGAGGTAGTGGGACACAGCACACAGAGGTAGTGGGACACAGCGCCCAGAGGTAGTGGGACACAGCGCCCAGAGGTAGTGGGACACAGCGCACAGAGGTAGTGGGACACAACGCACAGAGGTAGTGGGACACAGCGCCCAGAGGTAGTGGGACACAGCGCAGAGGTAGTGGGACACAGCACACAGAGGTAGTGGGACACAGCGCACAGAGGTAGTGGGACACAGCACACAGAGGTAGTGGGACACAGCACACAGAGGTAGTGGGACACAGCGCAGAGGTAGTGGGACACAGCGCCCAGAGGTAGTGGGACACAGCACACAGAGGTAGTGGGACACAGCGCACAGAGGTAGTGGGACACAGCACACAGAGGTAGTGGGACACAGCACACAGAGGTAGTGGGACACAGCACACAGAGGTAGTGGGACACAGCACACAGAGGTAGTGGGACACAGCACACAGAGGTAGTGGGACACAGCACACAGAGGTAGTGGGACACAGCGCAGAGGTAGTGGGACACAGCGCACAGAGGTAGTGGGACACAGCACACAGAGGTAGTGGGACACAGAGCACAGAGGTAGTGGGACACAGCACACAGAGGTAGTGGGACACAACGCCCAGAGGTAGTGGGACACAGCGCCCAGAGGTAGTGGGACACAGCGCACCGAGGTAGTGGGACACAGCGCACAGAGGTAGTGGGACACAGCACACAGAGGTAGTGGGACACAGCACACAGAGGTAGTGGGACACAGCACACAGAGGTAGTGGGACACAGCACACAGAGGTAGTGGGACACAGCACACAGAGGTAGTGGGACACAGCGCAGAGGTAGTGGGACACAGCGCCCAGAGGTAGTGGGACACAGCACACAGAGGTAGTGGGACACAGCACACAGAGGTAGTGGGACACAGCACACAGAGGTAGTGGGACACAGCACACAGAGGTAGTGGGACACAGCGCACAGAGGTAGTGGGACACAGCGCAGAGGTAGTGGGACACAGCACACAGAGGTAGTGGGACACAGCGCACAGAGGTAGCGGGACACAGCGCAGAGGTAGTGGGACACAGCGGAGAGGTAGTGGGACACAGCGCAGAGGTAGTGGGACACAGCACACAGAGGTAGTGGGACACAGCGCACAGAGGTAGTGGGACACAGCACACAGAGGTAGTGGGACACAGCACACAGAGGTAGTGGGACACAGCACACAGAGGTAGTGGGACACAGCACACAGAGGTAGTGGGACACAGCGCAGAGGTAGTGGGACACAGCACACAGAGGTAGTGGGACACAGCACAGAGGTAGTGGGACACAGCACACAGAGGTAGTGGGACACAGCACACAGAGGTAGTGGGACACAGCGCAGAGGTAGTGGGACACAGCACACAGAGGTAGTGGGACACAGCGCAGAGGTAGTGGGACACAACACACAGAGGTAGTGGGACACAGCGCCCAGAGGTAGTGGGACACAGCGCCCAGAGGTAGTGGGACACAGCACACAGAGGTAGTGGGACACAGCGCACAGAGGTAGTGGGACACAGCACACAGAGGTAGTGGGACACAGCACACACAGCGCAGAGGTAGTGGGACACAGCGCAGAGGTAGTGGGACACAGCGCCCAGAGGTAGTGGGACACAGCGCCCAGAGGTAGTGGGACACAGCGCACCGAGGTAGTGGGACACAGCGCACAGAGGTAGTGGGACACAGCACACAGAGGTAGTGGGACACAGCACACAGAGGTAGTGGGACACAGCACACAGAGGTAGTGGGACACAGCACACAGAGGTAGTGGGACACAGCACACAGAGGTAGTGGGACACAGCGCAGAGGTAGTGGGACACAGCGCCCAGAGGTAGTGGGACACAGCACACAGAGGTAGTGGGACACAGCACACAGAGGTAGTGGGACACAGCACACAGAGGTAGTGGGACACAGCACACAGAGGTAGTGGGACACAGCGCACAGAGGTAGTGGGACACAGCGCAGAGGTAGTGGGACACAGCACACAGAGGTAGTGGGACACAGCGCACAGAGGTAGCGGGACACAGCGCAGAGGTAGTGGGACACAGCGGAGAGGTAGTGGGACACAGCGCAGAGGTAGTGGGACACAGCACACAGAGGTAGTGGGACACAGCGCACAGAGGTAGTGGGACACAGCACACAGAGGTAGTGGGACACAGCACACAGAGGTAGTGGGACACAGCACACAGAGGTAGTGGGACACAGCACACAGAGGTAGTGGGACACAGCGCAGAGGTAGTGGGACACAGCACACAGAGGTAGTGGGACACAGCACAGAGGTAGTGGGACACAGCACACAGAGGTAGTGGGACACAGCACACAGAGGTAGTGGGACACAGCGCAGAGGTAGTGGGACACAGCACACAGAGGTAGTGGGACACAGCGCAGAGGTAGTGGGACACAACACACAGAGGTAGTGGGACACAGCGCCCAGAGGTAGTGGGACACAGCGCCCAGAGGTAGTGGGACACAGCACACAGAGGTAGTGGGACACAGCGCACAGAGGTAGTGGGACACAGCACACAGAGGTAGTGGGACACAGCACACAGAGGTAGTGGGACACAGCGCAGAGGTAGTGGGACACAGCGCAGAGGTAGTGGGACACAGCGCCCAGAGGTAGTGGGACACAGCACACAGAGGTAGTGGGACACAGCGCCCAGAGGTAGTGGGACACAGCACACAGAGGTAGTGGGACACAGCGCCCAGAGGTAGTGGGACAGAGCACACAGAGGTAGTGGGACACAGCACACAGAGGTAGTGGGACACAGCGCCCAGAGGTAGTGGGACACAGCACACAGAGGTAGTGGGACACAGCGCAGAGGTAGTGGGACACAGCGCCCAGAGGTAGTGGGACACAGCACACAGAGGTAGTGGGACACAGCGCCCAGAGGTAGTGGGACACAGCGCCCAGAGGTAGTGGGACACAGCACACAGAGGTAGTGGGACACAGCACACAGAGGTAGTGGGACACAGCACACAGAGGTAGTGGGACACAGCACACAGAGGTAGTGGGACACAGCGCACAGAGGTAGTGGGACACAGCGCACACAGGTAGTGGGACACAGCGCAGAGGTAGTGGGACACAGCACACAGAGGTAGTGGGACACAGCACACAGAGGTAGTGGGACACAGCACACAGAGGTAGTGGGACACAGCACACAGAGGTAGTGGGACACAGCGCCCAGAGGTAGTGGGACACAGCGCCCAGAGGTAGTGGGACACAGCACACAGAGGTAGTGGGACACAGCACACAGAGGTAGTGGGACACAGCACACAGAGGTAGTGGGACACAGCACACAGAGGTAGTGGGACACAGCGCACAGAGGTAGTGGGACACAGCGCAGAGGTAGTGGGACACAGCACACAGAGGTAGTGGGACACAGCGCACAGAGGTAGCGGGACACAGCGCAGAGGTAGTGGGACACAGCGGAGAGGTAGTGGGACACAGCGCAGAGGTAGTGGGACACAGCACACAGAGGTAGTGGGACACAGCGCACAGAGGTAGTGGGACACAGCACACAGAGGTAGTGGGACACAGCACACAGAGGTAGTGGGACACAGCACACAGAGGTAGTGGGACACAGCACACAGAGGTAGTGGGACACAGCGCAGAGGTAGTGGGACACAGCACACAGAGGTAGTGGGACACAGCACAGAGGTAGTGGGACACAGCACACAGAGGTAGTGGGACACAGCACACAGAGGTAGTGGGACACAGCGCAGAGGTAGTGGGACACAGCACACAGAGGTAGTGGGACACAGCGCAGAGGTAGTGGGACACAACACACAGAGGTAGTGGGACACAGCGCCCAGAGGTAGTGGGACACAGCGCCCAGAGGTAGTGGGACACAGCACACAGAGGTAGTGGGACACAGCGCACAGAGGTAGTGGGACACAGCACACAGAGGTAGTGGGACACAGCACACAGAGGTAGTGGGACACAGCGCAGAGGTAGTGGGACACAGCGCACAGAGGTAGTGGGACACAGCGCCCAGAGGTAGTGGGACACAGCACACAGAGGTAGTGGGACACAGCGCCCAGAGGTAGTGGGACACAGCACACAGAGGTAGTGGGACACAGCGCCCAGAGGTAGTGGGACAGAGCACACAGAGGTAGTGGGACACAGCACACAGAGGTAGTGGGACACAGCGCCCAGAGGTAGTGGGACACAGCACACAGAGGTAGTGGGACACAGCGCAGAGGTAGTGGGACACAGCGCCCAGAGGTAGTGGGACACAGCACACAGAGGTAGTGGGACACAGCGCCCAGAGGTAGTGGGACACAGCACACAGAGGTAGTGGGACACAGCACACAGAGGTAGTGGGACACAGCACACAGAGGTAGTGGGACACAGCACACAGAGGTAGTGGGACACAGCACACAGAGGTAGTGGGACACAGCACACAGAGGTAGTGGGACACAGCGCACACAGGTAGTGGGACACAGCGCAGAGGTAGTGGGACACAGCACACAGAGGTAGTGGGACACAGCGCAGAGGTAGTGGGACACAGCACACAGAGGTAGTGGGACACAGCACACAGAGGTAGTGGGACACAGCACACAGAGGTAGTGGGACACAGCGCACAGAGGTAGTGGGACACAGCGCCCAGAGGTAGTGTGACACAGCACACAGAGGTAGTGGGACACAGCACACAGAGGTAGTGGGACACAGCACACAGAGGTAGTGGGACACAGCACACAGAGGTAGTGGGACACAGCACACAGAGCTAGTGGGACACAGCGCAGAGGTAGTGGGACACAGCACACAGAGGTAGTGGGACACAGCGCACAGAGGTAGTGGGACACAGCACAGAGGTAGTGGGACACAGCACACAGAGGTAGTGGGACACAGCGCACAGAGGTAGTGGGACACAGCTCACAGAGGTAGTGGGACACAGCACACAGAGGTAGTGGGACACAGCGCACAGAGGTAGTGGGACACAGCACACAGAGGTAGTGGGACACAGCGCAGAGGTAGTGGGACACAGCGCCCAGAGGTAGTGGGACACAGCACACAGAGGTAGTGGGACACAGCACACAGAGGTAGTGGGACACAGCACACAGAGGTAGTGGGACACAGCGCCCAGAGGTAGTGGGACACAGCACACAGAGGTAGTGGGACACAGCACACAGAGGTAGTGGGACACAGCACCCAGAGGTAGTGGGACACAGCACACAGAGGTAGTGGGACACAGCACACAGAGGTAGTGGGACACAGCACACAGAGGTAGTGGGACACAGCGCCCAGAGGTAGTGGGACACAGCACACAGAGGTAGTGGGACACAGCACACAGAGGTAGTGGGACACAGCGCCCAGAGGTAGTGGGACACAGCACACAGAGGTAGTGGGACACAGCACACAGAGGTAGTGGGACACAGCACACAGAGGTAGTGGGACACAGCGCACAGAGGTAGTGGGACACAGCGCACAGAGGTAGTGGGACACAGCACACAGAGGTAGTGGGACACAGCGCCCAGAGGTAGTGGGACACAGCACACAGAGGTAGTGGGACACAGCACACAGAGGTAGTGGGACACAGCACACAGAGGTAGTGGGACACAGCGCACAGAGGTAGTGGGACACAGCGCAGAGGTAGTGGGACACAGCGCACAGAGGTAGTGGGACACAGCACACAGAGGTAGTGGGACACAGCGCCCAGAGGTAGTGGGACACAGCACACAGAGGTAGTGGGACACAGCACACAGAGGTAGTGGGACACAGCACACAGAGGTAGTGGGACACAGCGCCCAGAGGTAGTGGGACACAGCACACAGAGGTAGTGGGACACAGCGCACAGAGGTAGTGGGACACAGCGCCCAGAGGTAGTGGGACACAGCACACAGAGGTAGTGGGACACAGCACACAGAGGTAGTGGGACACAGCGCAGAGGTAGTGGGACACAGCACACAGAGGTAGTGGGACACAGCACACAGAGGTAGTGGGACACAGCACACAGAGGTAGTGGGACACAGCACACAGAGGTAGTGGGACACAGCGCCCAGAGGTAGTGGGACACAGCACACAGAGGTAGTGGGACACAGCACACAGAGGTAGTGGGACACAGCACACAGAGGTAGTGGGACACAGCGCACAGAGGTAGTGGGACACAGCGCAGAGGTAGTGGGACACAGCGCACAGAGGTAGTGGGACACAGCACACAGAGGTAGTGGGACACAGCGCCCAGAGGTAGTGGTACACAGCACACAGAGGTAGTGGGACACAGCGCAGAGGTAGTGGGACACAGCACACAGAGGTAGTGGGACACAGCACACAGAGGTAGTGGGACACAGTACACAGAGGTAGTGGTACACAACACACAGAGGTAGTGGGACACAGCACACAGAGGAAGTGGGACACAGCACACAGAGGTAGTGGGACACAGCACACAGAGGTAGTGGGACACAGCGCCCAGAGGTAGTGGGACACAGCGCAGAGGTAGTGGGACACAGCACACAGAGGTAGTGGGACACAACGCACAGAGGTAGTGGGACACAGCGCCCAGAGGTAGTGGGACACAGCGCAGAGGTAGTGGGACACAGCACACAGAGGTAGTGGGACACAGCGCACAGAGGTAGTGGGACACAGCGCACAGAGGTAGTGGGACACAGCGCCCAGAGGTAGTGGGACACAGCACACAGAGGTAGTGGGACACAGCGCAGAGGTAGTGGGACACAGCGCCCAGAGGTAGTGGGACACAGCACACAGAGGTAGTGGGACACAGCGCCCAGAGGTAGTGGGACACAGCACACAGAGGTAGTGGGACACAGCACACAGAGGTAGTGGGACACAGCACACAGAGGTAGTGGGACACAGCACACAGAGGTAGTGGGACACAGCACACAGAGGTAGTGGGACACAGCGCAGAGGTAGTGGGACACAGCGCACAGAGGTAGTGGGACACAGCACACAGAGGTAGTGGGACACAGAGCACAGAGGTAGTGGGACACAGCACACAGAGGTAGTGGGACACAACGCCCAGAGGTAGTGGGACACAGCGCCCAGAGGTAGTGGGACACAGCGCACCGAGGTAGTGGGACACAGCGCACAGAGGTAGTGGGACACAGCACACAGAGGTAGTGGGACACAGCACACAGAGGTAGTGGGACACAGCACACAGAGGTAGTGGGACACAGCACACAGAGGTAGTGGGACACAGCACACAGAGGTAGTGGGACACAGCGCAGAGGTAGTGGGACACAGCGCCCAGAGGTAGTGGGACACAGCACACAGAGGTAGTGGGACACAGCACACAGAGGTAGTGGGACACAGCACACAGAGGTAGTGGGACACAGCACACAGAGGTAGTGGGACACAGCGCACAGAGGTAGTGGGACACAGCGCAGAGGTAGTGGGACACAGCACACAGAGGTAGTGGGACACAGCGCACAGAGGTAGCGGGACACAGCGCAGAGGTAGTGGGACACAGCGGAGAGGTAGTGGGACACAGCGCCCAGAGGTAGTGGGACACAGCACACAGAGGTAGTGGGACACAGCACACAGAGGTAGTGGGACACAGCACACAGAGGTAGTGGGACACAGCACACAGAGGTAGTGGGACACAGCGCACAGAGGTAGTGGGACACAGCGCAGAGGTAGTGGGACACAGCACACAGAGGTAGTGGGACACAGCGCAGAGGTAGTGGGACACAGCGCACAGAGGTAGTGGGACACAGCACACAGAGGTAGTGGGACACAGAGCACAGAGGTAGTGGGACACAGCACACAGAGGTAGTGGGACACAACGCCCAGAGGTAGTGGGACACAGCGCCCAGAGGTAGTGGGACACAGCGCACCGAGGTAGTGGGACACAGCGCACAGAGGTAGTGGGACACAGCACACAGAGGTAGTGGGACACAGCACACAGAGGTAGTGGGACACAGCACACAGAGGTAGTGGGACACAGCACACAGAGGTAGTGGGACACAGCACACAGAGGTAGTGGGACACAGCGCAGAGGTAGTGGGACACAGCGCCCAGAGGTAGTGGGACACAGCACACAGAGGTAGTGGGACACAGCACACAGAGGTAGTGGGACACAGCACACAGAGGTAGTGGGACACAGCACACAGAGGTAGTGGGACACAGCGCACAGAGGTAGTGGGACACAGCGCAGAGGTAGTGGGACACAGCACACAGAGGTAGTGGGACACAGCGCACAGAGGTAGCGGGACACAGCGCAGAGGTAGTGGGACACAGCGGAGAGGTAGTGGGACACAGCGCCCAGAGGTAGTGGGACACAGCACACAGAGGTAGTGGGACACAGCACACAGAGGTAGTGGGACACAGCACACAGAGGTAGTGGGACACAGCACACAGAGGTAGTGGGACACAGCGCACAGAGGTAGTGGGACACAGCGCAGAGGTAGTGGGACACAGCACACAGAGGTAGTGGGACACAGCGCACAGAGGTAGCGGGACACAGCGCAGAGGTAGTGGGACACAGCGGAGAGGT
Source organism: Salvelinus alpinus (assembly GCF_045679555.1). Classification (NCBI taxonomy): domain Eukaryota; kingdom Metazoa; phylum Chordata; class Actinopteri; order Salmoniformes; family Salmonidae; genus Salvelinus; species Salvelinus alpinus. The sequence continues at coordinate 32,792,831 of NC_092087.1, read as the reverse complement.
AGTGGGACACAGCGCAGAGGTAGTGGGACACAGCACACAGAGGTAGTGGGACACAGCGCACAGAGGTAGTGGGACACAGCACACAGAGGTAGTGGGACACAGCACACAGAGGTAGTGGGACACAGCACACAGAGGTAGTGGGACACAGCACACAGAGGTAGTGGGACACAGCGCAGAGGTAGTGGGACACAGCACACAGAGGTAGTGGGACACAGCACAGAGGTAGTGGGACACAGCACACAGAGGTAGTGGGACACAGCACACAGAGGTAGTGGGACACAGCGCAGAGGTAGTGGGACACAGCACACAGAGGTAGTGGGACACAGCGCAGAGGTAGTGGGACACAACACACAGAGGTAGTGGGACACAGCGCACAGAGGTAGTGGGACACAGCGCCCAGAGGTAGTGGGACACAGCACACAGAGGTAGTGGGACACAGCGCACAGAGGTAGTGGGACACAGCACACAGAGGTAGTGGGACACAGCACACAGAGGTAGTGGGACACAGCGCAGAGGTAGTGGGACACAGCGCAGAGGTAGTGGGACACAGCGCAGAGGTAGTGGGACACAGCGCAGAGGTAGTGGGACACAGCGCACAGAGGTAGTGGGACACAGCACACAGAGGTAGTGGTACACAGCACACAGAGGTAGTGGGACACAGCACACAGAGGTAGTGGGACACAGCGCCCAGAGGTAGTGGGACACAGCGCACAGAGGTAGTGGGACACAGCACACAGAGGTAGTGGTACACAGCACACAGAGGTAGTGGTACACAGCACACAGAGGTAGTGGGACACAGCACAGAGGTAGTGGGACACAGCACACAGAGGTAGTGGGACACAGCACACAGAGGTAGTGGGACACAGCACACAGAGGTAGTGGGACACAGCACACAGAGGTAGTGGGACACAGCACACAGAGGTAGTGGGACACAGCGCACAGAGGTAGTGGGACACAGCGCAGAGGTAGTGGGACACAGCACACAGAGGTAGTGGGACACAGCACACAGAGGTAGTGGGACACAGCGCCCAGAGGTAGTGGGACACAGCACACAGAGGTAGTGGGACACAGCGCCCAGAGGTAGTGGGACACAGCACACAGAGGTAGTGGGACGCAACGCCCAGAGGTAGTGGGACACAGCACACAGAGGTAGTGGGACATAGCACACAGAGGTAGTGGGACACAGCGCCCAGAGGTAGTGGGACACAGCACACAGAGGTAGTGGGACACAGCGCCCTGAGGTAGTTGGACACAGCACACAGAGGTAGTGGGACACAGCACACAGAGGTAGTGGGACACAGCACACAGAGGTAGTGGGACACAGCACACAGAGGTAGTGGGACACAGCACACAGAGGTAGTGGGACACAGCGCAGAGGTAGTGGGACACAGCGCACAGAGGTAGTGGGACACAGCACACAGAGGTAGTGGGACACAGCGCCCAGAGGTAGTGGGACACAGCGCCCAGAGGTAGTGGGACACAGCGCACAGAGGTAGTGGGACACAGCGCAGAGGTACTGGGACACAGCACACAGAGGTAGTGGGACACAGCGCACAGAGGTAGTGGGACACAGCGCAGAGGTACTGGGACACAGCACACAGAGGTACTGGGACACAGCACACAGAGGTAGTGGGACACAGCACACAGAGGTAGTGGGACACAGCACACAGAGGTAGTGGGACACAGCACACAGAGGTAGTGGGACACAGCACACAGAGGTAGTGGGACACAGCACACAGAGGTAGTGGGACACAGCACACAGAGGTAGTGGGACACAGCGCACAGAGGTAGTGGGACACAGCGCACAGAGGTAGTGGGACACAGCGCAGAGGTAGTGGGACACAGCGCACAGAGGTAGTGGGACACAGCACACAGAGGTAGTGGGACACAGCGCCCAGAGGTAGTGGGACACAGCACACAGAGGTAGTGGGACACAGCACAGAGGTAGTGGGACACAGCGCCCAGAGGTAGTGGGACACAGCGCCCAGAGGTAGTGGGACACAGCACACAGAGGTAGTGGGACACAGCACACAGAGGTAGTGGGACACAGCTCACAGAGGTAGTGGGACACAGCGCCCAGAGGTAGTGGGACACAGCACACAGAGGTAGTGGGACACAGCGCACAGAGGTAGTGGGACACAGCGCAGAGGTAGTGGGACACAGCGCACAGAGGTAGTGGGACACAGCACACAGAGGTAGTGGGACACAGCGCCCAGAGGTAGTGGGACACAGCACACAGAGGTAGTGGGACACAGCACACAGAGGTAGTGGGACACAGCACACAGAGGTAGTGGGACACAGCGCCCAGAGGTAGTGGGACACAGCACACAGAGGTAGTGGGACACAGCACCCAGAGGTAGTGGGACACAGCGCCCAGAGGTAGTGGGACACAGCACCCAGAGGTAGTGGGACACAGCACACAGAGGTAGTGGGACACAGCACACAGAGGTAGTGGGACACAGCGCCCAGAGGTAGTGGGACACAGCACACAGAGGTAGTGGGACACAGCGCACAGAGGTAGTGGGACACAGCGCCCAGAGGTAGTGGGACACAGCACACAGAGGTAGTGGGACACAGCACACAGAGGTAGTGGGACACAGCGCAGAGGTAGTGGGACACAGCACACAGAGGTAGTGGGACACAGCGCACAGAGGTAGTGGGACACAGCGCAGAGGTAGTGGGACACAGCGCACAGATGTAGTGGGAGACAGCACACAGAGGTAGTGGGACACAGCGCCCAGAGGTAGTGGGACACAGCACACAGAGGTAGTGGGACACAGCGCACAGAGGTAGTGGGACACAGCGCAGAGGTAGTGGGACACAGCGCACAGATGTAGTGGGAGACAGCACACAGAGGTAGTGGGACACAGCGCCCAGAGGTAGTGGGACACAGCACACAGAGGTAGTGGGACACAGCACAGAGGTAGTGGGACACAGCGCCCAGAGGTAGTGGGACACAGCGCCCAGAGGTAGTGGGACACAGCACACAGAGGTAGTGGGACACAGCACACAGAGGTAGTGGGACACAGCACACAGAGGTAGTGGGACACAGCGCCCAGAGGTAGTGGGACACAGCGCACAGAGGTAGTGGGACACAGCGCAGAGGTAGTGGGACACAGCGCACAGAGGTAGTGGGACACAGCACACAGAGGTAGTGGGACACAGCGCCCAGAGGTAGTGGTACACAGCGCCCAGAGGTAGTGGTACACAGCGCAGAGGTAGTGGGACACAGCACACAGAGGTAGTGGGACACAGCACACAGAGGTAGTGGGACACAGTACACAGAGGTAGTGGTACACAACACACAGAGGTAGTGGGACACAGCACACAGAGGAAGTGGGACACAGCACACAGAGGTAGTGGGACACAGCACACAGAGGTAGTGGGACACAGCGCCCAGAGGTAGTGGGACACAGCGCAGAGGTAGTGGGACACAGCACACAGAGGTAGTGGGACACAACGCACAGAGGTAGTGGGACACAGCGCACAGAGGTAGTGGGACACAGCGCAGAGGTAGTGGGACACAGCACACAGAGGTAGTGGGACACAGCGCACAGAGGTAGTGGGACACAGCACACAGAGGTAGTGGGACACAGCACACAGAGGTAGTGGGACACAGCGCAGAGGTAGTGGGACACAGCGCACAGAGGTAGTGGGACACAGCACACAGAGGTAGTGGGACACAGCGCCCAGAGGTAGTGGGACACAGCACACAGAGGTAGTGGGACACAGCACACAGAGGTAGTGGGACACAGCGCAGAGGTAGTGGGACACAGCGCACAGAGGTAGTGGGACACAGCACACAGAGGTAGTGGGACACAGCGCACAGAGGTAGTGGGACACAGCACACAGAGGTAGTGGGACACAACGCCCAGAGGTAGTGGGACACAGCGCCCAGAGGTAGTGGGACACAGCGCACCGAGGTAGTGGGACACAGCGCACAGAGGTAGTGGGACACAGCGCAGAGGTAGTGGGACACAGCACACAGAGGTAGTGGGACACAGCACACAGAGGTAGTGGGACACAGCACACAGAGGTAGTGGGACACAGCGCAGAGGTAGTGGGACACAGCACACAGAGGTAGTGGGACACAGCGCCCAGAGGTAGTGGGACACAGCACACAGAGGTAGTGGGACACAGCACACAGAGGTAGTGGGACACAGCACACAGAGGTAGTGGGACACAGCACACAGAGGTAGTGGGACACAGCGCACAGAGGTAGTGGGACACAGCGCAGAGGTAGTGGGACACAGCACACAGAGGTAGTGGGACACAGCGCACAGAGGTAGCGGGACACAGCGCAGAGGTAGTGGGACACAGCGGAGAGGTAGTGGGACACAGCGCAGAGGTAGTGGGACACAGCACACAGAGGTAGTGGGACACAGCGCACAGAGGTAGTGGGACACAGCACACAGAGGTAGTGGGACACAGCACACAGAGGTAGTGGGACACAGCACACAGAGGTAGTGGGACACAGCACACAGAGGTAGTGGGACACAGCGCAGAGGTAGTGGGACACAGCACACAGAGGTAGTGGGACACAGCACAGAGGTAGTGGGACACAGCACACAGAGGTAGTGGGACACAGCACACAGAGGTAGTGGGACACAGCGCAGAGGTAGTGGGACACAGCACACAGAGGTAGTGGGACACAGCGCAGAGGTAGTGGGACACAACACACAGAGGTAGTGGGACACAGCGCACAGAGGTAGTGGGACACAGCGCCCAGAGGTAGTGGGACACAGCACACAGAGGTAGTGGGACACAGCGCACAGAGGTAGTGGGACACAGCGCCCAGAGGTAGTGGGACACAGCTCACAGAGGTAGTGGGACACAGCGCAGAGGTAGTGGGACACAGCGCCCAGAGGTAGTGGGACACAGCACACAGAGGTAGTGGGACACAGCGCCCAGAGGTAGTGGGACACAGCACACAGAGGTAGTGGGACACAGCACACAGAGGTAGTGGGACACAGCACACAGAGGTAGTGGGACACAGCACACAGAGGTAGTGGGACACAGCACACAGAGGTAGTGGGACACAGCACACAGAGGTAGTGGGACACAGCGCAGAGGTAGTGGGACACAGCGCCCAGAGGTAGTGGGACACAGCACACAGAGGTAGTGGGACACAGCACACAGAGGTAGTGGGACACAGCGCAGAGGTAGTGGGACACAGCACACAGAGGTAGTGGGACACAGCGCACAGAGGTAGTGGGACACAGCGCAGAGGTAGTGGGACACAGCGCACAGATGTAGTGGGACACAGCACACAGAGGTAGTGGGACACAGCACACAGAGGTAGTGGGACACAGCGCAGAGGTAGTGGGACACAGCACACAGAGGTAGTGGGACACAGCGCACAGAGGTAGTGGGACACAGCGCAGAGGTAGTGGGACACAGCGCACAGATGTAGTGGGACACAGCGCCCAGAGGTAGTGGGACACAGCGCCCAGAGGTAGTGGGACACAGCACACAGAGGTAGTGGGACACAGCACACAGAGGTAGTGGGACACAGCACACAGAGGTAGTGGGACACAGCGCAGAGGTAGTGGGACACAGCGCAGAGGTAGTGGGACACAGCGCCCAGAGGTAGTGGGACACAGCACACAGAGGTAGTGGGACACAGCGCCCAGAGGTAGTGGGACACAGCACACAGAGGTAGTGGGACACAGCGCCCAGAGGTAGTGGGACAGAGCACACAGAGGTAGTGGGACACAGCACACAGAGGTAGTGGGACACAGCGCCCAGAGGTAGTGGGACACAGCACACAGAGGTAGTGGGACACAGCGCAGAGGTAGTGGGACACAGCGCCCAGAGGTAGTGGGACACAGCACACAGAGGTAGTGGGACACAGCGCCCAGAGGTAGTGGGACACAGCACACAGAGGTAGTGGGACACAGCACACAGAGGTAGTGGGACACAGCACACAGAGGTAGTGGGACACAGCACACAGAGGTAGTGGGACACAGCACACAGAGGTAGTGGGACACAGCACACAGAGGTAGTGGGACACAGCGCACACAGGTAGTGGGACACAGCGCAGAGGTAGTGGGACACAGCACACAGAGGTAGTGGGACACAGCGCAGAGGTAGTGGGACACAGCACACAGAGGTAGTGGGACACAGCACACAGAGGTAGTGGGACACAGCACACAGAGGTAGTGGGACACAGCGCACAGAGGTAGTGGGACACAGCGCCCAGAGGTAGTGTGACACAGCACACAGAGGTAGTGGGACACAGCACACAGAGGTAGTGGGACACAGCACACAGAGGTAGTGGGACACAGCACACAGAGGTAGTGGGACACAGCACACAGAGCTAGTGGGACACAGCGCAGAGGTAGTGGGACACAGCACACAGAGGTAGTGGGACACAGCGCACAGAGGTAGTGGGACACAGCACAGAGGTAGTGGGACACAGCACACAGAGGTAGTGGGACACAGCGCACAGAGGTAGTGGGACACAGCACACAGAGGTAGTGGGACACAGCACACAGAGGTAGTGGGACACAGCGCACAGAGGTAGTGGGACACAGCACACAGAGGTAGTGGGACACAGCGCAGAGGTAGTGGGACACAGCGCCCAGAGGTAGTGGGACACAGCACACAGAGGTAGTGGGACACAGCACACAGAGGTAGTGGGACACAGCACACAGAGGTAGTGGGACACAGCGCCCAGAGGTAGTGGGACACAGCACACAGAGGTAGTGGGACACAGCACACAGAGGTAGTGGGACACAGCACCCAGAGGTAGTGGGACACAGCACACAGAGGTAGTGGGACACAGCACACAGAGGTAGTGGGACACAGCACACAGAGGTAGTGGGACACAGCGCCCAGAGGTAGTGGGACACAGCACACAGAGGTAGTGGGACACAGCACACAGAGGTAGTGGGACACAGCGCCCAGAGGTAGTGGGACACAGCACACAGAGGTAGTGGGACACAGCACACAGAGGTAGTGGGACACAGCACACAGAGGTAGACAGAGGTGGGACACAGCGCACAGAGGTAGTGGGACACAGCGCACAGAGGTAGTGGGACACAGCACACAGAGGTAGTGGGACACAGCGCCCAGAGGTAGTGGGACACAGCACACAGAGGTAGTGGGACACAGCACACAGAGGTAGTGGGACACAGCACACAGAGGTAGTGGGACACAGCACACAGAGGTAGTGGGACACAGCACACAGAGGTAGTGGGACACAGCACACAGAGGTAGTGGGACACAGCACACAGAGGTAGTGGGACACAGCGCACACAGGTAGTGGGACACAGCGCAGAGGTAGTGGGACACAGCACACAGAGGTAGTGGGACACAGCGCAGAGGTAGTGGGACACAGCACACAGAGGTAGTGGGACACAGCACACAGAGGTAGTGGGACACAGCACACAGAGGTAGTGGGACACAGCGCACAGAGGTAGTGGGACACAGCGCACAGAGGTAGTGTGACACAGCACACAGAGGTAGTGGGACACAGCACACAGAGGTAGTGGGACACAGCACACAGAGGTAGTGGGACACAGCACACAGAGGTAGTGGGACACAGCACACAGAGCTAGTGGGACACAGCGCAGAGGTAGTGGGACACAGCACACAGAGGTAGTGGGACACAGCGCACAGAGGTAGTGGGACACAGCACAGAGGTAGTGGGACACAGCACACAGAGGTAGTGGGACACAGCGCACAGAGGTAGTGGGACACAGCACACAGAGGTAGTGGGACACAGCACACAGAGGTAGTGGGACACAGCGCACAGAGGTAGTGGGACACAGCACACAGAGGTAGTGGGACACAGCGCAGAGGTAGTGGGACACAGCGCCCAGAGGTAGTGGGACACAGCACACAGAGGTAGTGGGACACAGCACACAGAGGTAGTGGGACACAGCACACAGAGGTAGTGGGACACAGCGCCCAGAGGTAGTGGGACACAGCACACAGAGGTAGTGGGACACAGCACACAGAGGTAGTGGGACACAGCACCCAGAGGTAGTGGGACACAGCACACAGAGGTAGTGGGACACAGCACACAGAGGTAGTGGGACACAGCACACAGAGGTAGTGGGACACAGCGCCCAGAGGTAGTGGGACACAGCACACAGAGGTAGTGGGACACAGCACACAGAGGTAGTGGGACACAGCGCCCAGAGGTAGTGGGACACAGCACACAGAGGTAGTGGGACACAGCACACAGAGGTAGTGGGACACAGCACACAGAGGTAGTGGGACACAGCGCAGAGGTAGTGGGACACAGCGCACAGAGGTAGTGGGACACAGCACACAGAGGTAGTGGGACACAGCGCCCAGAGGTAGTGGGACACAGCACACAGAGGTAGTGGGACACAGCACACAGAGGTAGTGGGACACAGCACACAGAGGTAGTGGGACACAGCGCACAGAGGTAGTGGGACACAGCGCAGAGGTAGTGGGACACAGCGCACAGAGGTAGTGGGACACAGCACACAGAGGTAGTGGGACACAGCGCCCAGAGGTAGTGGGACACAGCACACAGAGGTAGTGGGACACAGCACACAGAGGTAGTGGGACACAGCACACAGAGGTAGTGGGACACAGCGCCCAGAGGTAGTGGGACACAGCACACAGAGGTAGTGGGACACAGCGCACAGAGGTAGTGGGACACAGCGCCCAGAGGTAGTGGGACACAGCACACAGAGGTAGTGGGACACAGCACACAGAGGTAGTGGGACACAGCGCAGAGGTAGTGGGACACAGCACACAGAGGTAGTGGGACACAGCACACAGAGGTAGTGGGACACAGCACACAGAGGTAGTGGGACACAGCACACAGAGGTAGTGGGACACAGCGCCCAGAGGTAGTGGGACACAGCACACAGAGGTAGTGGGACACAGCACACAGAGGTAGTGGGACACAGCACACAGAGGTAGTGGGACACAGCGCACAGAGGTAGTGGGACACAGCGCAGAGGTAGTGGGACACAGCGCACAGAGGTAGTGGGACACAGCACACAGAGGTAGTGGGACACAGCGCCCAGAGGTAGTGGTACACAGCACACAGAGGTAGTGGGACACAGCGCACAGAGGTAGTGGGACACAGCGCAGAGGTAGTGGGACACAGCACACAGAGGTAGTGGGACACAGCACACAGAGGTAGTGGGACACAGTACACAGAGGTAGTGGTACACAACACACAGAGGTAGTGGGACACAGCACACAGAGGAAGTGGGACACAGCACACAGAGGTAGTGGGACACAGCACACAGAGGTAGTGGGACACAGCGCCGAGAGGTAGTGGGACACAGCGCAGAGGTAGTGGGACACAGCACACAGAGGTAGTGGGACACAACGCACAGAGGTAGTGGGACACAGCGCCCAGAGGTAGTGGGACACAGCGCAGAGGTAGTGGGACACAGCACACAGAGGTAGTGGGACACAGCGCACAGAGGTAGTGGGACACAGCGCACAGAGGTAGTGGGACACAGCGCCCAGAGGTAGTGGGACACAGCACACAGAGGTAGTGGGACACAGCGCAGAGGTAGTGGGACACAGCGCCCAGAGGTAGTGGGACACAGCACACAGAGGTAGTGGGACACAGCGCCCAGAGGTAGTGGGACACAGCACACAGAGGTAGTGGGACACAGCACACAGAGGTAGTGGGACACAGCACACAGAGGTAGTGGGACACAGCACACAGAGGTAGTGGGACACAGCACACAGAGGTAGTGGGACACAGCGCACAGAGGTAGTGGGACACAGCGCACAGAGGTAGTGGGACACAGCACACAGAGGTAGTGGGACACAGAGCACAGAGGTAGTGGGACACAGCACACAGAGGTAGTGGGACACAACGCCCAGAGGTAGTGGGACACAGCGCCCAGAGGTAGTGGGACACAGCGCACCGAGGTAGTGGGACACAGCGCACAGAGGTAGTGGGACACAGCACACAGAGGTAGTGGGACACAGCACACAGAGGTAGTGGGACACAGCACACAGAGGTAGTGGGACACAGCACACAGAGGTAGTGGGACACAGCACACAGAGGTAGTGGGACACAGCGCAGAGGTAGTGGGACACAGCGCCCAGAGGTAGTGGGACACAGCACACAGAGGTAGTGGGACACAGCACACAGAGGTAGTGGGACACAGCACACAGAGGTAGTGGGACACAGCGCACAGAGGTAGTGGGACACAGCGCAGAGGTAGTGGGACACAGCACACAGAGGTAGTGGGACACAGCGCACAGAGGTAGCGGGACACAGCGCAGAGGTAGTGGGACACAGCGGAGAGGTAGTGGGACACAGCGCCCAGAGGTAGTGGGACACAGCACACAGAGGTAGTGGGACACAGCACACAGAGGTAGTGGGACACAGCACACAGAGGTAGTGGGACACAGCGCACAGAGGTAGTGGGACACAGCGCACAGAGGTAGTGGGACACAGCGCAGAGGTAGTGGGACACAGCACACAGAGGTAGTGGGACACAGCGCACAGAGGTAGCGGGACACAGCGCAGAGGTAGTGGGACACAGCGGAGAGGTAGTGGGACACAGCGCAGAGGTAGTGGGACACAGCACACAGAGGTAGTGGGACACAGCGCACAGAGGTAGTGGGACACAGCACACAGAGGTAGTGGGACACAGCACACAGAGGTAGTGGGACACAGCACACAGAGGTAGTGGGACACAGCACACAGAGGTAGTGGGACACAGCGCAGAGGTAGTGGGACACAGCACACAGAGGTAGTGGGACACAGCACAGAGGTAGTGGGACACAGCACACAGAGGTAGTGGGACACAGCACACAGAGGTAGTGGGACACAGCGCAGAGGTAGTGGGACACAGCACACAGAGGTAGTGGGACACAGCGCAGAGGTAGTGGGACACAACACACAGAGGTAGTGGGACACAGCGCACAGAGGTAGTGGGACACAGCGCCCAGAGGTAGTGGGACACAGCACACAGAGGTAGTGGGACACAGCGCACAGAGGTAGTGGGACACAGCACACAGAGGTAGTGGGACACAGCACACAGAGGTAGTGGGACACAGCGCAGAGGTAGTGGGACACAGCGCAGAGGTAGTGGGACACAGCGCAGAGGTAGTGGGACACAGCGCAGAGGTAGTGGGACACAGCGCACAGAGGTAGTGGGACACAGCACACAGAGGTAGTGGTACACAGCACACAGAGGTAGTGGGACACAGCACACAGAGGTAGTGGGACACAGCGCCCAGAGGTAGTGGGACACAGCGCACAGAGGTAGTGGGACACAGCACACAGAGGTAGTGGTACACAGCACACAGAGGTAGTGGTACACAGCACACAGAGGTAGTGGGACACAGCACAGAGGTAGTGGGACACAGCACACAGAGGTAGTGGGACACAGCACACAGAGGTAGTGGGACACAGCACACAGAGGTAGTGGGACACAGCACACAGAGGTAGTGGGACACAGCACACAGAGGTAGTGGGACACAGCGCACAGAGGTAGTGGGACACAGCGCAGAGGTAGTGGGACACAGCACATAGAGGTAGTGGGACACAGCGCACAGAGGTAGTGGGACACAGCGCAGAGGTAGTGGGACACAGCACACAGAGGTAGTGGGACACAGCACACAGAGGTAGTGGGACACAGCGCCCAGAGGTAGTGGGACACAGCACACAGAGGTAGTGGGACACAGCGCCCAGAGGTAGTGGGACACAGCACACAGAGGTAGTGGGACGCAACGCCCAGAGGTAGTGGGACACAGCACACAGAGGTAGTGGGACATAGCACACAGAGGTAGTGGGACACAGCGCCCAGAGGTAGTGGGACACAGCACACAGAGGTAGTGGGACACAGCGCCCTGAGGTAGTTGGACACAGCACACAGAGGTAGTGGGACACAGCACACAGAGGTAGTGGGACACAGCACACAGAGGTAGTGGGACACAGCACACAGAGGTAGTGGGACACAGCACACAGAGGTAGTGGGACACAGCGCAGAGGTAGTGGGACACAGCGCACAGAGGTAGTGGGACACAGCACACAGAGGTAGTGGGACACAGCGCCCAGAGGTAGTGGGACACAGCGCCCAGAGGTAGTGGGACACAGCGCACAGAGGTAGTGGGACACAGCGCAGAGGTACTGGGACACAGCACACAGAGGTAGTGGGACACAGCGCACAGAGGTAGTGGGACACAGCGCAGAGGTACTGGGACACAGCACACAGAGGTACTGGGACACAGCACACAGAGGTAGTGGGACACAGCACACAGAGGTAGTGGGACACAGCACACAGAGGTAGTGGGACACAGCACACAGAGGTAGTGGGACACAGCACACAGAGGTAGTGGGACACAGCACACAGAGGTAGTGGGACACAGCACACAGAGGTAGTGGGACACAGCGCACAGAGGTAGTGGGACACAGCGCACAGAGGTAGTGGGACACAGCGCAGAGGTAGTGGGACACAGCGCACAGAGGTAGTGGGACACAGCACACAGAGGTAGTGGGACACAGCGCCCAGAGGTAGTGGGACACAGCACACAGAGGTAGTGGGACACAGCACAGAGGTAGTGGGACACAGCGCCCAGAGGTAGTGGGACACAGCGCCCAGAGGTAGTGGGACACAGCACACAGAGGTAGTGGGACACAGCACACAGAGGTAGTGGGACACAGCTCACAGAGGTAGTGGGACACAGCGCCCAGAGGTAGTGGGACACAGCACACAGAGGTAGTGGGACACAGCGCACAGAGGTAGTGGGACACAGCGCAGAGGTAGTGGGACACAGCGCACAGAGGTAGTGGGACACAGCACACAGAGGTAGTGGGACACAGCGCCCAGAGGTAGTGGGACACAGCACACAGAGGTAGTGGGACACAGCACACAGAGGTAGTGGGACACAGCACACAGAGGTAGTGGGACACAGCGCCCAGAGGTAGTGGGACACAGCACACAGAGGTAGTGGGACACAGCACCCAGAGGTAGTGGGACACAGCGCCCAGAGGTAGTGGGACACAGCACCCAGAGGTAGTGGGACACAGCACACAGAGGTAGTGGGACACAGCACACAGAGGTCGTGGGACACAGCGCCCAGAGGTAGTGGGACACAGCACACAGAGGTAGTGGGACACAGCGCACAGAGGTAGTGGGACACAGCGCCCAGAGGTAGTGGGACACAGCACACAGAGGTAGTGGGACACAGCACACAGAGGTAGTGGGACACAGCGCAGAGGTAGTGGGACACAGCACACAGAGGTAGTGGGACACAGCGCACAGAGGTAGTGGGACACAGCGCAGAGGTAGTGGGACACAGCGCACAGATGTAGTGGGAGACAGCACACAGAGGTAGTGGGACACAGCGCCCAGAGGTAGTGGGACACAGCACACAGAGGTAGTGGGACACAGCGCCCACAGGAGGTAGTGGGACACAGCGCCCAGAGGTAGTGGGACACAGCACACAGAGGTAGTGGGACACAGCACAGAGGTAGTGGGACACAGCGCACAGAGGTAGTGGGACACAGCACACAGAGGTAGTGGGACACAGCACACAGAGGTAGTGGGACACAGCACACAGAGGTAGTGGGACACAGCGCCCAGAGGTAGTGGGACACAGCGCACAGAGGTAGTGGGACACAGCGCAGAGGTAGTGGGACACAGCGCACAGAGGTAGTGGGACACAGCACACAGAGGTAGTGGGACACAGCGCCCAGAGGTAGTGGGACACAGCGCATAGATGTAGTGGTACACAGCGCAGAGGTAGTGGGACACAGCACACAGAGGTAGTGGGACACAGCACACAGAGGTAGTGGGACACAGTACACAGAGGTAGTGGTACACAACACACAGAGGTAGTGGGACACAGCACACAGAGGAAGTGGGACACAGCACACAGAGGTAGTGGGACACAGCACACAGAGGTAGTGGGACACAGCGCCCAGAGGTAGTGGGACACAGCGCAGAGGTAGTGGGACACAGCACACAGAGGTAGTGGGACACAACGCACAGAGGTAGTGGGACACAGCGCCCAGAGGTAGTGGGACACAGCGCAGAGGTAGTGGGACACAGCACACAGAGGTAGTGGGACACAGCGCACAGAGGTAGTGGGACACAGCGCCCAGAGGTAGTGGGACACAGCACACAGAGGTAGTGGGACACAGCGCAGAGGTAGTGGGACACAGCGCCCAGAGGTAGTGGGACACAGCACACAGAGGTAGTGGGACACAGCGCCCAGAGGTAGTGGGACACAGCACACAGAGGTAGTGGGACACAGCACACAGAGGTAGTGGGACACAGCACACAGAGGTAGTGGGACACAGCACACAGAGGTAGTGGGACACAGCACACAGAGGTAGTGGGACACAGCACACAGAGGTAGTGGGACACAGCGCAGAGGTAGTGGGACACAGCGCACAGAGGTAGTGGGACACAGCACACAGAGGTAGTGGGACACAGAGCACAGAGGTAGTGGGACACAGCACACAGAGGTAGTGGGACACAACGCCCAGAGGTAGTGGGACACAGCGCCCAGAGGTAGTGGGACACAGCGCACCGAGGTAGTGGGACACAGCGCACAGAGGTAGTGGGACACAGCGCAGAGGTAGTGGGACACAGCACACAGAGGTAGTGGGACACAGCACACAGAGGTAGTGGGACACAGCACACAGAGGTAGTGGGACACAGCGCAGAGGTAGTGGGACACAGCACACAGAGGTAGTGGGACACAGCGCCCAGAGGTAGTGGGACACAGCACACAGAGGTAGTGGGACACAGCACACAGAGGTAGTGGGACACAGCACACAGAGGTAGTGGGACACAGCACACAGAGGTAGTGGGACACAGCGCACAGAGGTAGTGGGACACAGCGCAGAGGTAGTGGGACACAGCACACAGAGGTAGTGGGACACAGCGCACAGAGGTAGCGGGACACAGCGCAGAGGTAGTGGGACACAGCGGAGAGGTAGTGGGACACAGCGCAGAGGTAGTGGGACACAGCACACAGAGGTAGTGGGACACAGCGCACAGAGGTAGTGGGACACAGCACACAGAGGTAGTGGGACACAGCACACAGAGGTAGTGGGACACAGCACACAGAGGTAGTGGGACACAGCACACAGAGGTAGTGGGACACAGCGCAGAGGTAGTGGGACACAGCACACAGAGGTAGTGGGACACAGCACAGAGGTAGTGGGACACAGCACACAGAGGTAGTGGGACACAGCACACAGAGGTAGTGGGACACAGCGCAGAGGTAGTGGGACACAGCACACAGAGGTAGTGGGACACAGCGCAGAGGTAGTGGGACACAACACACAGAGGTAGTGGGACACAGCGCACAGAGGTAGTGGGACACAGCGCCCAGAGGTAGTGGGACACAGCACACAGAGGTAGTGGGACACAGCGCACAGAGGTAGTGGGACACAGCGCCCAGAGGTAGTGGGACACAGCTCACAGAGGTAGTGGGACACAGCGCAGAGGTAGTGGGACACAGCGCCCAGAGGTAGTGGGACACAGCACACAGAGGTAGTGGGACACAGCGCCCAGAGGTAGTGGGACACAGCACACAGAGGTAGTGGGACACAGCACACAGAGGTAGTGGGACACAGCACACAGAGGTAGTGGGACACAGCACACAGAGGTAGTGGGACACAGCACACAGAGGTAGTGGGACACAGCACACAGAGGTAGTGGGACACAGCGCAGAGGTAGTGGGACACAGCGCCCAGAGGTAGTGGGACACAGCACACAGAGGTAGTGGGACACAGCACACAGAGGTAGTGGGACACAGCGCAGAGGTAGTGGGACACAGCACACAGAGGTAGTGGGACACAGCGCACAGAGGTAGTGGGACACAGCGCAGAGGTAGTGGGACACAGCGCACAGATGTAGTGGGAGACAGCACACAGAGGTAGTGGGACACAGCGCCCAGAGGTAGTGGGACACAGCACACAGAGGTAGTGGGACACAGCGCACAGAGGTAGTGGGACACAGCGCAGAGGTAGTGGGACACAGCGCACAGATGTAGTGGGAGACAGCACACAGAGGTAGTGGGACACAGCGCCCAGAGGTAGTGGGACACAGCACACAGAGGTAGTGGGACACAGCACAGAGGTAGTGGGACACAGCGCCCAGAGGTAGTGGGACACAGCGCCCAGAGGTAGTGGGACACAGCACACAGAGGTAGTGGGACACAGCACACAGAGGTAGTGGGACACAGCACACAGAGGTAGTGGGACACAGCGCCCAGAGGTAGTGGGACAGAGCGCACAGAGGTAGTGGGACACAGCGCAGAGGTAGTGGGACACAGCGCACAGAGGTAGTGGGACACAGCACACAGAGGTAGTGGGACACAGCGCCCAGAGGTAGTGGTACACAGCACACAGAGGTAGTGGGACACAGTGCAGAGGTAGTGGGACACAGCACACAGAGGTAGTGGGACACAGCACACAGAGGTAGTGGGACACAGTACACAGAGGTAGTGGTACACAACACACAGAGGTAGTGGGACACAGCACACAGAGGAAGTGGGACACAGCACACAGAGGTAGTGGGACACAGCACACAGAGGTAGTGGGACACAGCGCCCAGAGGTAGTGGGACACAGCGCAGAGGTAGTGGGACACAGCACACAGAGGTAGTGGGACACAACGCACAGAGGTAGTGGGACACAGCGCCCAGAGGTAGTGGGACACAGCGCAGAGGTAGTGGGACACAGCACACAGAGGTAGTGGGACACAGCGCACAGAGGTAGTGGGACACAGCGCCCAGAGGTAGTGGGACACAGCACACAGAGGTAGTGGGACACAGCGCAGAGGTAGTGGGACACAGCGCCCAGAGGTAGTGGGACACAGCACACAGAGGTAGTGGGACACAGCGCCCAGAGGTAGTGGGACACAGCACACAGAGGTAGTGGGACACAGCACACAGAGGTAGTGGGACACAGCACACAGAGGTAGTGGGACACAGCACACAGAGGTAGTGGGACACAGCACACAGAGGTAGTGGGACACAGCACACAGAGGTAGTGGGACACAGCGCAGAGGTAGTGGGACACAGCGCACAGAGGTAGTGGGACACAGCACACAGAGGTAGTGGGACACAGAGCACAGAGGTAGTGGGACACAGCACACAGAGGTAGTGGGACACAACGCCCAGAGGTAGTGGGACACAGCGCCCAGAGGTAGTGGGACACAGCGCACCGAGGTAGTGGGACACAGCGCACAGAGGTAGTGGGACACAGCGCAGAGGTAGTGGGACACAGCACACAGAGGTAGTGGGACACAGCACACAGAGGTAGTGGGACACAGCACACAGAGGTAGTGGGACACAGCGCAGAGGTAGTGGGACACAGCACACAGAGGTAGTGGGACACAGCGCCCAGAGGTAGTGGGACACAGCACACAGAGGTAGTGGGACACAGCACACAGAGGTAGTGGGACACAGCACACAGAGGTAGTGGGACACAGCGCACAGAGGTGGTGGGACACAGCGCACAGAGGTAGTGGGACACAGCGCAGAGGTAGTGGGACACAGCACACAGAGGTAGTGGGACACAGCGCACAGAGGTAGCGGGACACAGCGCAGAGGTAGTGGGACACAGCGGAGAGGTAGTGGGACACAGCGCAGAGGTAGTGGGACACAGCACACAGAGGTAGTGGGACACAGCGCACAGAGGTAGTGGGACACAGCACACAGAGGTAGTGGGACACAGCACACAGAGGTAGTGGGACACAGCACACAGAGGTAGTGGGACACAGCACACAGAGGTAGTGGGACACAGCGCAGAGGTAGTGGGACACAGCACACAGAGGTAGTGGGACACAGCACAGAGGTAGTGGGACACAGCACACAGAGGTAGTGGGACACAGCACACAGAGGTAGTGGGACACAGCGCAGAGGTAGTGGGACACAGCACACAGAGGTAGTGGGACACAGCGCAGAGGTAGTGGGACACAACACACAGAGGTAGTGGGACACAGCGCACAGAGGTAGTGGGACACAGCGCCCAGAGGTAGTGGGACACAGCACACAGAGGTAGTGGGACACAGCGCACAGAGGTAGTGGGACACAGCACACAGAGGTAGTGGGACACAGCACACAGAGGTAGTGGGAGACAGCGCAGAGGTAGTGGGACACAGCGCAGAGGTAGTGGGACACAGCGCAGAGGTAGTGGGACACAGCGCAGAGGTAGTGGGACACAGCGCACAGAGGTAGTGGGACACAGCGCACAGAGGTAGTGGGACACAGCACACAGAGGTAGTGGTACACAGCACACAGAGGTAGTGGGACACAGCACACAGAGGTAGTGGGACACAGCACAGAGGTAGTGGGACACAGCGCCCAGAGGTAGTGGGACACAGCACACAGAGGTAGTGGGACACAGCGCACAGAGGTAGTGGGACACAGCGCACAGAGGTAGTGGGACACAGCGCAGAGGTAGTGGGACACAGCACACAGAGGTAGTGGGACACAGCACACAGAGGTAGTGGGACACAGCGCAGAGGTAGTGGGACACAGCGCAGAGGTAGTGGGACACAGCACACAGAGGTAGTGGGACACAGCACACAGAGGTAGTGGGACACAGCCCAGAGGTAGTGGGACACAGCACACAGAGGTAGTGGGACACAGCGCCCAGAGGTA
Source organism: Salvelinus alpinus (assembly GCF_045679555.1). Taxonomy (NCBI): domain Eukaryota; kingdom Metazoa; phylum Chordata; class Actinopteri; order Salmoniformes; family Salmonidae; genus Salvelinus; species Salvelinus alpinus. The sequence continues at coordinate 32,774,238 of NC_092087.1, read as the reverse complement.
GTGGTACACAGCACACAGAGGTAGTGGGACACAGCACACAGAGGTAGTGGGACACAGTACACAGAGGTAGTGGTACACAACACACAGAGGTAGTGGGACACAGCACACAGAGGAAGTGGGACACAGCACACAGAGGTAGTGGGACACAGCACACAGAGGTAGTGGGACACAGCGCCCAGAGGTAGTGGGACACAGCGCAGAGGTAGTGGGACACAGCACACAGAGGTAGTGGGACACAACGCACAGAGGTAGTGGGACACAGCGCCCAGAGGTAGTGGGACACAGCGCAGAGGTAGTGGGACACAGCACACAGAGGTAGTGGGACACAGCGCACAGTGGTAGTGGGACACAGCGCCCAGAGGTAGTGGGACACAGCACACAGAGGTAGTGGGACACAGCGCAGAGGTAGTGGGACACAGCGCCCAGAGGTAGTGGGACACAGCACACAGAGGTAGTGGGACACAGCGCCCAGAGGTAGTGGGACACAGCACACAGAGGTAGTGGGACACAGCACACAGAGGTAGTGGGACACAGCACACAGAGGTAGTGGGACACAGCACACAGAGGTAGTGGGACACAGCACACAGAGGTAGTGGGACACAGCGCACAGAGGTAGTGGGACACAGCACACAGAGGTAGTGGGACACAGCGCAGAGGTAGTGGGACACAGCGCACAGATGTAGTGGGAGACAGCACACAGAGGTAGTGGGACACAGCGCCCAGAGGTAGTGGGACACAGCACACAGAGGTAGTGGGACACAGCACAGAGGTAGTGGGACACAGCGCCCAGAGGTAGTGGGACACAGCGCCCAGAGGTAGTGGGACACAGCACACAGAGGTAGTGGGACACAGCACACAGAGGTAGTGGGACACAGCACACAGAGGTAGTGGGACACAGCGCCCAGAGGTAGTGGGACAGAGCGCACAGAGGTAGTGGGACACAGCGCAGAGGTAGTGGGACACAGCGCACAGAGGTAGTGGGACACAGCACACAGAGGTAGTGGGACACAGCGCCCAGAGGTAGTGGTACACAGCACACAGAGGTAGTGGGACACAGTGCAGAGGTAGTGGGACACAGCACACAGAGGTAGTGGGACACAGCACACAGAGGTAGTGGGACACAGTACACAGAGGTAGTGGTACACAACACACAGAGGTAGTGGGACACAGCACACAGAGGAAGTGGGACACAGCACACAGAGGTAGTGGGACACAGCACACAGAGGTAGTGGGACACAGCGCCCAGAGGTAGTGGGACACAGCGCAGAGGTAGTGGGACACAGCACACAGAGGTAGTGGGACACAACGCACAGAGGTAGTGGGACACAGCGCCCAGAGGTAGTGGGACACAGCGCAGAGGTAGTGGGACACAGCACACAGAGGTAGTGGGACACAGCGCACAGAGGTAGTGGGACACAGCGCCCAGAGGTAGTGGGACACAGCACACAGAGGTAGTGGGACACAGCGCAGAGGTAGTGGGACACAGCGCCCAGAGGTAGTGGGACACAGCACACAGAGGTAGTGGGACACAGCGCCCAGAGGTAGTGGGACACAGCACACAGAGGTAGTGGGACACAGCACACAGAGGTAGTGGGACACAGCACACAGAGGTAGTGGGACACAGCACACAGAGGTAGTGGGACACAGCACACAGAGGTAGTGGGACACAGCACACAGAGGTAGTGGGACACAGCGCAGAGGTAGTGGGACACAGCGCACAGAGGTAGTGGGACACAGCACACAGAGGTAGTGGGACACAGAGCACAGAGGTAGTGGGACACAGCACACAGAGGTAGTGGGACACAACGCCCAGAGGTAGTGGGACACAGCGCCCAGAGGTAGTGGGACACAGCGCACCGAGGTAGTGGGACACAGCGCACAGAGGTAGTGGGACACAGCGCAGAGGTAGTGGGACACAGCACACAGAGGTAGTGGGACACAGCACACAGAGGTAGTGGGACACAGCACACAGAGGTAGTGGGACACAGCGCAGAGGTAGTGGGACACAGCACACAGAGGTAGTGGGACACAGCGCCCAGAGGTAGTGGGACACAGCACACAGAGGTAGTGGGACACAGCACACAGAGGTAGTGGGACACAGCACACAGAGGTAGTGGGACACAGCGCACAGAGGTGGTGGGACACAGCGCACAGAGGTAGTGGGACACAGCGCAGAGGTAGTGGGACACAGCACACAGAGGTAGTGGGACACAGCGCACAGAGGTAGCGGGACACAGCGCACAGTGGTAGTGGGACACAGCGCCCAGAGGTAGTGGGACACAGCACACAGAGGTAGTGGGACACAGCGCAGAGGTAGTGGGACACAGCGCCCAGAGGTAGTGGGACACAGCACACAGAGGTAGTGGGACACAGCACACAGAGGTAGTGGGACACAGCACACAGAGGTAGTGGGACACAGCACACAGAGGTAGTGGGACACAGCACAGAGGTAGTGGGACACAGCACACAGAGGTAGTGGGACACAGCACACAGAGGTAGTGGGACACAGCGCAGAGGTAGTGGGACACAGCACACAGAGGTAGTGGGACACAGCGCAGAGGTAGTGGGACACAGCGCACAGATGTAGTGGGAGACAGCACACAGAGGTAGTGGGACACAGCGCCCAGAGGTAGTGGGACACAGCACACAGAGGTAGTGGGACACAGCACAGAGGTAGTGGGACACAGCGCCCAGAGGTAGTGGGACACAGCGCCCAGAGGTAGTGGGACACAGCACACAGAGGTAGTGGGACACAGCACACAGAGGTAGTGGGACACAGCACACAGAGGTAGTGGGACACAGCGCCCAGAGGTAGTGGGACAGAGCGCACAGAGGTAGTGGGACACAGCGCAGAGGTAGTGGGACACAGCGCACAGAGGTAGTGGGACACAGCACACAGAGGTAGTGGGACACAGCGCCCAGAGGTAGTGGTACACAGCACACAGAGGTAGTGGGACACAGTGCAGAGGTAGTGGGACACAGCACACAGAGGTAGTGGGACACAGCACACAGAGGTAGTGGGACACAGTACACAGAGGTAGTGGTACACAACACACAGAGGTAGTGGGACACAGCACACAGAGGAAGTGGGACACAGCACACAGAGGTAGTGGGACACAGCACACAGAGGTAGTGGGACACAGCGCCCAGAGGTAGTGGGACACAGCGCAGAGGTAGTGGGACACAGCACACAGAGGTAGTGGGACACAACGCACAGAGGTAGTGGGACACAGCGCCCAGAGGTAGTGGGACACAGCGCAGAGGTAGTGGGACACAGCACACAGAGGTAGTGGGACACAGCGCACAGAGGTAGTGGGACACAGCGCCCAGAGGTAGTGGGACACAGCACACAGAGGTAGTGGGACACAGCGCAGAGGTAGTGGGACACAGCGCCCAGAGGTAGTGGGACACAGCACACAGAGGTAGTGGGACACAGCGCCCAGAGGTAGTGGGACACAGCACACAGAGGTAGTGGGACACAGCACACAGAGGTAGTGGGACACAGCACACAGAGGTAGTGGGACACAGCACACAGAGGTAGTGGGACACAGCACACAGAGGTAGTGGGACACAGCACACAGAGGTAGTGGGACACAGCGCAGAGGTAGTGGGACACAGCGCACAGAGGTAGTGGGACACAGCACACAGAGGTAGTGGGACACAGAGCACAGAGGTAGTGGGACACAGCACACAGAGGTAGTGGGACACAACGCCCAGAGGTAGTGGGACACAGCGCCCAGAGGTAGTGGGACACAGCGCACCGAGGTAGTGGGACACAGCGCACAGAGGTAGTGGGACACAGCGCAGAGGTAGTGGGACACAGCACACAGAGGTAGTGGGACACAGCACACAGAGGTAGTGGGACACAGCACACAGAGGTAGTGGGACACAGCGCAGAGGTAGTGGGACACAGCACACAGAGGTAGTGGGACACAGCGCCCAGAGGTAGTGGGACACAGCACACAGAGGTAGTGGGACACAGCACACAGAGGTAGTGGGACACAGCACACAGAGGTAGTGGGACACAGCGCACAGAGGTGGTGGGACACAGCGCACAGAGGTAGTGGGACACAGCGCAGAGGTAGTGGGACACAGCACACAGAGGTAGTGGGACACAGCGCACAGAGGTAGCGGGACACAGCGCAGAGGTAGTGGGACACAGCGGAGAGGTAGTGGGACACAGCGCAGAGGTAGTGGGACACAGCACACAGAGGTAGTGGGACACAGCGCACAGAGGTAGTGGGACACAGCACACAGAGGTAGTGGGACACAGCACACAGAGGTAGTGGGACACAGCACACAGAGGTAGTGGGACACAGCACACAGAGGTAGTGGGACACAGCGCAGAGGTAGTGGGACACAGCACACAGAGGTAGTGGGACACAGCACAGAGGTAGTGGGACACAGCACACAGAGGTAGTGGGACACAGCACACAGAGGTAGTGGGACACAGCGCAGAGGTAGTGGGACACAGCACACAGAGGTAGTGGGACACAGCGCAGAGGTAGTGGGACACAACACACAGAGGTAGTGGGACACAGCGCACAGAGGTAGTGGGACACAGCGCCCAGAGGTAGTGGGACACAGCACACAGAGGTAGTGGGACACAGCGCACAGAGGTAGTGGGACACAGCACACAGAGGTAGTGGGACACAGCACACAGAGGTAGTGGGAGACAGCGCAGAGGTAGTGGGACACAGCGCAGAGGTAGTGGGACACAGCGCAGAGGTAGTGGGACACAGCGCAGAGGTAGTGGGACACAGCGCACAGAGGTAGTGGGACACAGCGCACAGAGGTAGTGGGACACAGCACACAGAGGTAGTGGTACACAGCACACAGAGGTAGTGGGACACAGCACACAGAGGTAGTGGGACACAGCACAGAGGTAGTGGGACACAGCGCCCAGAGGTAGTGGGACACAGCACACAGAGGTAGTGGGACACAGCGCACAGAGGTAGTGGGACACAGCGCACAGAGGTAGTGGGACACAGCGCAGAGGTAGTGGGACACAGCACACAGAGGTAGTGGGACACAGCACACAGAGGTAGTGGGACACAGCGCAGAGGTAGTGGGACACAGCGCAGAGGTAGTGGGACACAGCACACAGAGGTAGTGGGACACAGCACACAGAGGTAGTGGGACACAGCCCAGAGGTAGTGGGACACAGCACACAGAGGTAGTGGGACACAGCGCCCAGAGGTAGTGGTACACAGCACACAGAGGTAGTGGGACACAGCACACAGAGGTAGTGGGACACAGTACACAGAGGTAGTGGTACACAACACACAGAGGTAGTGGGACACAGCACACAGAGGAAGTGGGACACAGCACACAGAGGTAGTGGGACACAGCACACAGAGGTAGTGGGACACAGCGCCCAGAGGTAGTGGGACACAGCGCAGAGGTAGTGGGACACAGCACACAGAGGTAGTGGGACACAACGCACAGAGGTAGTGGGACACAGCGCCCAGAGGTAGTGGGACACAGCGCAGAGGTAGTGGGACACAGCACACAGAGGTAGTGGGACACAGCGCACAGTGGTAGTGGGACACAGCGCCCAGAGGTAGTGGGACACAGCACACAGAGGTAGTGGGACACAGCGCAGAGGTAGTGGGACACAGCGCCCAGAGGTAGTGGGACACAGCACACAGAGGTAGTGGGACACAGCGCCCAGAGGTAGTGGGACACAGCACACAGAGGTAGTGGGACACAGCACACAGAGGTAGTGGGACACAGCACAGAGGTAGTGGGACACAGCACACAGAGGTAGTGGGACACAGCACACAGAGGTAGTGGGACACAGCGCAGAGGTAGTGGGACACAGCACACAGAGGTAGTGGGACACAGCGCAGAGGTAGTGGGACACAACACACAGAGGTAGTGGGACACAGCGCACAGAGGTAGTGGGACACAGCGCCCAGAGGTAGTGGGACACAGCACACAGAGGTAGTGGGACACAGCGCACAGAGGTAGTGGGACACAGCGCCCAGAGGTAGTGGGACACAGCACACAGAGGTAGTGGGACACAGCGCAGAGGTAGTGGGACACAGCGCCCAGAGGTAGTGGGACACAGCACACAGAGGTAGTGGGACACAGCACACAGAGGTAGTGGGACACAGCACACAGAGGTAGTGGGACACAGCACACAGAGGTAGTGGGACACAGCACACAGAGGTAGTGGGACACAGCACACAGAGGTAGTGGGACACAGCACACAGAGGTAGTGGGACACAGCGCAGAGATAGTGGGACACAGCGCACAGAGGTAGTGGGACACAGCACACAGAGGTAGTGGGACACAGCACACAGAGGTAGTGGGACACAGCACACAGAGGTAGTGGGACACAGCACACAGAGGTAGTGGGACACAGCACAGAGGTAGTGGGACACAGCACACAGAGGTAGTGGGACACAGCACACAGAGGTAGTGGGACACAGCGCAGAGGTAGTGGGACACAGCACACAGAGGTAGTGGGACACAGCGCAGAGGTAGTGGGACACAACACACAGAGGTAGTGGGACACAGCGCACAGAGGTAGTGGGACACAGCGCACAGAGGTAGTGGGACACAGCACACAGAGGTAGTGGGACACAGCGCACAGAGGTAGTGGGACACAGCGCACAGAGGTAGTGGGACACAGCACACAGAGGTAGTGGGACACAGCGCAGAGGTAGTGGGACACAGCGCCCAGAGGTAGTGGGACACAGCACACAGAGGTAGTGGGACACAGCACACAGAGGTAGTGGGACACAGCACACAGAGGTAGTGGGACACAGCACACAGAGGTAGTGGGACACAGCACACAGAGGTAGTGGGACACAGCGCAGAGATAGTGGGACACAGCGCCCAGAGGTAGTGGGACACAGCACACAGAGGTAGTGGGACACAGCACACAGAGGTAGTGGGACACAGCACACAGAGGTAGTGGGACACAGCACACAGAGGTAGTGGGACACAGCGCACAGAGGTAGTGGGACACAGCGCACAGATGTAGTGGGAGACAGCACACAGAGGTAGTGGAACACAGCGCCCAGAGGTAGTGGGACACAGCACACAGAGGTAGTGGGACACAGCGCACAGAGGTAGTGGGACACAGCGCAGAGGTAGTGGGACACAGCGCACAGATGTAGTGGGAGACAGCACACAGAGGTAGTGGGACACAGCGCCCAGAGGTAGTGGGACACAGCACACAGAGGTAGTGGGACACAGCACAGAGGTAGTGGGACACAGCGCCCAGAGGTAGTGGGACACAGCGCCCAGAGGTAGTGGGACACAGCACACAGAGGTAGTGGGACACAGCACACAGAGGTAGTGGGACACAGCACACAGAGGTAGTGGGACACAGCGCCCAGAGGTAGTGGGACAGAGCGCACAGAGGTAGTGGGACACAGCGCAGAGGTAGTGGGACACAGCGCACAGAGGTAGTGGGACACAGCACACAGAGGTAGTGGGACACAGCGCCCAGAGGTAGTGGTACACAGCACACAGAGGTAGTGGGACACAGTGCAGAGGTAGTGGGACACAGCACACAGAGGTAGTGGGACACAGCACACAGAGGTAGTGGGACACAGTACACAGAGGTAGTGGTACACAACACACAGAGGTAGTGGGACACAGCACACAGAGGAAGTGGGACACAGCACACAGAGGTAGTGGGACACAGCACACAGAGGTAGTGGGACACAGCGCCCAGAGGTAGTGGGACACAGCGCAGAGGTAGTGGGACACAGCACACAGAGGTAGTGGGACACAACGCACAGAGGTAGTGGGACACAGCGCCCAGAGGTAGTGGGACACAGCGCAGAGGTAGTGGGACACAGCACACAGAGGTAGTGGGACACAGCGCACAGAGGTAGTGGGACACAGCGCCCAGAGGTAGTGGGACACAGCACACAGAGGTAGTGGGACACAGCGCAGAGGTAGTGGGACACAGCGCCCAGAGGTAGTGGGACACAGCACACAGAGGTAGTGGGACACAGCGCCCAGAGGTAGTGGGACACAGCACACAGAGGTAGTGGGACACAGCACACAGAGGTAGTGGGACACAGCACACAGAGGTAGTGGGACACAGCACACAGAGGTAGTGGGACACAGCACACAGAGGTAGTGGGACACAGCACACAGAGGTAGTGGGACACAGCGCAGAGGTAGTGGGACACAGCGCACAGAGGTAGTGGGACACAGCACACAGAGGTAGTGGGACACAGAGCACAGAGGTAGTGGGACACAGCACACAGAGGTAGTGGGACACAACGCCCAGAGGTAGTGGGACACAGCGCCCAGAGGTAGTGGGACACAGCGCACCGAGGTAGTGGGACACAGCGCACAGAGGTAGTGGGACACAGCGCAGAGGTAGTGGGACACAGCACACAGAGGTAGTGGGACACAGCACACAGAGGTAGTGGGACACAGCACACAGAGGTAGTGGGACACAGCGCAGAGGTAGTGGGACACAGCACACAGAGGTAGTGGGACACAGCGCCCAGAGGTAGTGGGACACAGCACACAGAGGTAGTGGGACACAGCACACAGAGGTAGTGGGACACAGCACACAGAGGTAGTGGGACACAGCGCACAGAGGTGGTGGGACACAGCGCACAGAGGTAGTGGGACACAGCGCAGAGGTAGTGGGACACAGCACACAGAGGTAGTGGGACACAGCGCACAGAGGTAGCGGGACACAGCGCAGAGGTAGTGGGACACAGCGGAGAGGTAGTGGGACACAGCGCAGAGGTAGTGGGACACAGCACACAGAGGTAGTGGGACACAGCGCACAGAGGTAGTGGGACACAGCACACAGAGGTAGTGGGACACAGCACACAGAGGTAGTGGGACACAGCACACAGAGGTAGTGGGACACAGCACACAGAGGTAGTGGGACACAGCGCAGAGGTAGTGGGACACAGCACACAGAGGTAGTGGGACACAGCACAGAGGTAGTGGGACACAGCACACAGAGGTAGTGGGACACAGCACACAGAGGTAGTGGGACACAGCGCAGAGGTAGTGGGACACAGCACACAGAGGTAGTGGGACACAGCGCAGAGGTAGTGGGACACAACACACAGAGGTAGTGGGACACAGCGCACAGAGGTAGTGGGACACAGCGCCCAGAGGTAGTGGGACACAGCACACAGAGGTAGTGGGACACAGCGCACAGAGGTAGTGGGACACAGCACACAGAGGTAGTGGGACACAGCACACAGAGGTAGTGGGAGAGAGCGCAGAGGTAGTGGGACACAGCGCAGAGGTAGTGGGACACAGCGCAGAGGTAGTGGGACACAGCGCAGAGGTAGTGGGACACAGCGCACAGAGGTAGTGGGACACAGCGCACAGAGGTAGTGGGACACAGCACACAGAGGTAGTGGTACACAGCACACAGAGGTAGTGGGACACAGCACACAGAGGTAGTGGGACACAGCACAGAGGTAGTGGGACACAGCGCCCAGAGGTAGTGGGACACAGCACACAGAGGTAGTGGGACACAGCGCACAGAGGTAGTGGGACACAGCGCACAGAGGTAGTGGGACACAGCGCAGAGGTAGTGGGACACAGCACACAGAGGTAGTGGGACACAGCACACAGAGGTAGTGGGACACAGCGCAGAGGTAGTGGGACACAGCGCAGAGGTAGTGGGACACAGCACACAGAGGTAGTGGGACACAGCACACAGAGGTAGTGGGACACAGCCCAGAGGTAGTGGGACACAGCACACAGAGGTAGTGGGACACAGCGCCCAGAGGTAGTGGTACACAGCACACAGAGGTAGTGGGACACAGCACACAGAGGTAGTGGGACACAGTACACAGAGGTAGTGGTACACAACACACAGAGGTAGTGGGACACAGCACACAGAGGAAGTGGGACACAGCACACAGAGGTAGTGGGACACAGCACACAGAGGTAGTGGGACACAGCGCCCAGAGGTAGTGGGACACAGCGCAGAGGTAGTGGGACACAGCACACAGAGGTAGTGGGACACAACGCACAGAGGTAGTGGGACACAGCGCCCAGAGGTAGTGGGACACAGCGCAGAGGTAGTGGGACACAGCACACAGAGGTAGTGGGACACAGCGCACAGTGGTAGTGGGACACAGCGCCCAGAGGTAGTGGGACACAGCACACAGAGGTAGTGGGACACAGCGCAGAGGTAGTGGGACACAGCGCCCAGAGGTAGTGGGACACAGCACACAGAGGTAGTGGGACACAGCGCCCAGAGGTAGTGGGACACAGCACACAGAGGTAGTGGGACACAGCACACAGAGGTAGTGGGACACAGCACAGAGGTAGTGGGACACAGCACACAGAGGTAGTGGGACACAGCACACAGAGGTAGTGGGACACAGCGCAGAGGTAGTGGGACACAGCACACAGAGGTAGTGGGACACAGCGCAGAGGTAGTGGGACACAACACACAGAGGTAGTGGGACACAGCGCACAGAGGTAGTGGGACACAGCGCCCAGAGGTAGTGGGACACAGCACACAGAGGTAGTGGGACACAGCGCACAGAGGTAGTGGGACACAGCGCCCAGAGGTAGTGGGACACAGCACACAGAGGTAGTGGGACACAGCGCAGAGGTAGTGGGACACAGCGCCCAGAGGTAGTGGGACACAGCACACAGAGGTAGTGGGACACAGCACACAGAGGTAGTGGGACACAGCACACAGAGGTAGTGGGACACAGCACACAGAGGTAGTGGGACACAGCACACAGAGGTAGTGGGACACAGCACACAGAGGTAGTGGGACACAGCACACAGAGGTAGTGGGACACAGCGCAGAGATAGTGGGACACAGCGCCCAGAGGTAGTGGGACACAGCACACAGAGGTAGTGGGACACAGCACACAGAGGTAGTGGGACACAGCACACAGAGGTAGTGGGACACAGCACACAGAGGTAGTGGGACACAGCGCACAGAGGTAGTGGGACACAGCGCACAGATGTAGTGGGAGACAGCACACAGAGGTAGTGGAACACAGCGCCCAGAGGTAGTGGGACACAGCACACAGAGGTAGTGGGACACAGCGCACAGAGGTAGTGGGACACAGCGCAGAGGTAGTGGGACACAGCGCACAGATGTAGTGGGAGACAGCACACAGAGGTAGTGGGACACAGCGCCCAGAGGTAGTGGGACACAGCACACAGAGGTAGTGGGACACAGCACAGAGGTAGTGGGACACAGCGCCCAGAGGTAGTGGGACACAGCGCCCAGAGGTAGTGGGACACAGCACACAGAGGTAGTGGGACACAGCACACAGAGGTAGTGGGACACAGCACACAGAGGTAGTGGGACACAGCGCCCAGAGGTAGTGGGACAGAGCGCACAGAGGTAGTGGGACACAGCGCAGAGGTAGTGGGACACAGCGCACAGAGGTAGTGGGACACAGCACACAGAGGTAGTGGGACACAGCGCCCAGAGGTAGTGGTACACAGCACACAGAGGTAGTGGGACACAGTGCAGAGGTAGTGGGACACAGCACACAGAGGTAGTGGGACACAGCACACAGAGGTAGTGGGACACAGTACACAGAGGTAGTGGTACACAACACACAGAGGTAGTGGGACACAGCACACAGAGGAAGTGGGACACAGCACACAGAGGTAGTGGGACACAGCACACAGAGGTAGTGGGACACAGCGCCCAGAGGTAGTGGGACACAGCGCAGAGGTAGTGGGACACAGCACACAGAGGTAGTGGGACACAACGCACAGAGGTAGTGGGACACAGCGCCCAGAGGTAGTGGGACACAGCGCAGAGGTAGTGGGACACAGCACACAGAGGTAGTGGGACACAGCGCACAGAGGTAGTGGGACACAGCGCCCAGAGGTAGTGGGACACAGCACACAGAGGTAGTGGGACACAGCGCAGAGGTAGTGGGACACAGCGCCCAGAGGTAGTGGGACACAGCACACAGAGGTAGTGGGACACAGCGCCCAGAGGTAGTGGGACACAGCACACAGAGGTAGTGGGACACAGCACACAGAGGTAGTGGGACACAGCACACAGAGGTAGTGGGACACAGCACACAGAGGTAGTGGGACACAGCACACAGAGGTAGTGGGACACAGCACACAGAGGTAGTGGGACACAGCGCAGAGGTAGTGGGACACAGCGCACAGAGGTAGTGGGACACAGCACACAGAGGTAGTGGGACACAGAGCACAGAGGTAGTGGGACACAGCACACAGAGGTAGTGGGACACAACGCCCAGAGGTAGTGGGACACAGCGCCCAGAGGTAGTGGGACACAGCGCACCGAGGTAGTGGGACACAGCGCACAGAGGTAGTGGGACACAGCGCAGAGGTAGTGGGACACAGCACACAGAGGTAGTGGGACACAGCACACAGAGGTAGTGGGACACAGCACACAGAGGTAGTGGGACACAGCGCAGAGGTAGTGGGACACAGCACACAGAGGTAGTGGGACACAGCGCCCAGAGGTAGTGGGACACAGCACACAGAGGTAGTGGGACACAGCACACAGAGGTAGTGGGACACAGCACACAGAGGTAGTGGGACACAGCGCACAGAGGTGGTGGGACACAGCGCACAGAGGTAGTGGGACACAGCGCAGAGGTAGTGGGACACAGCACACAGAGGTAGTGGGACACAGCGCACAGAGGTAGCGGGACACAGCGCAGAGGTAGTGGGACACAGCGGAGAGGTAGTGGGACACAGCGCAGAGGTAGTGGGACACAGCACACAGAGGTAGTGGGACACAGCGCACAGAGGTAGTGGGACACAGCACACAGAGGTAGTGGGACACAGCACACAGAGGTAGTGGGACACAGCACACAGAGGTAGTGGGACACAGCACACAGAGGTAGTGGGACACAGCGCACAGAGGTAGTGGGACACAGCACACAGAGGTAGTGGGACACAGCACACAGAGGTAGTGGGACACAGCGCAGAGGTAGTGGGACACAGCGCAGAGGTAGTGGGACACAGCGCAGAGGTAGTGGGACACAGCGCAGAGGTAGTGGGACACAGCGCACAGAGGTAGTGGGACACAGCGCACAGAGGTAGTGGGACACAGCACACAGAGGTAGTGGTACACAGCACACAGAGGTAGTGGGACACAGCACACAGAGGTAGTGGGACACAGCGCACAGAGGTAGTGGGACACAGCACACAGAGGTAGTGGGACACAGCACACAGAGGTAGTGGGACACAGCGCAGAGGTAGTGGGACACAGCGCAGAGGTAGTGGGACACAGCGCAGAGGTAGTGGGACACAGCGCAGAGGTAGTGGGACACAGCGCACAGAGGTAGTGGGACACAGCGCACAGAGGTAGTGGGACACAGCACACAGAGGTAGTGGTACACAGCACACAGAGGTAGTGGGACACAGCACACAGAGGTAGTGGGACACAGCACAGAGGTAGTGGGACACAGCGCCCAGAGGTAGTGGGACACAGCACACAGAGGTAGTGGGACACAGCGCACAGAGGTAGTGGGACACAGCGCACAGAGGTAGTGGGACACAGCGCAGAGGTAGTGGGACACAGCACACAGAGGTAGTGGGACACAGCACACAGAGGTAGTGGGACACAGCGCAGAGGTAGTGGGACACAGCGCAGAGGTAGTGGGACACAGCGCCCAGAGGTAGTGGGACACAGCGCACAGAGGTAGTGGGACACAGCACACAGAGGTAGTGGTACACAGCACACAGAGGTAGTGGTACACAGCACACAGAGGTAGTGGTACACAGCACACAGAGGTAGTGGGACACAGCACAGAGGTAGTGGGACACAGCACACAGAGGTAGTGGGACACAGCACACAGAGGTAGTGGGACACAGCACACAGAGGTAGTGGGACACAGCGCACAGAGGTAGTGGGACACAGCGCACAGAGGTAGTGGGACACAGCACACAGAGGTAGTGGGACACAGCGCACAGTGGTAGTGGGACACAGCACACAGAGGTAATGGGACACAGCACACAGAGGTAGTGGGACACAGCGCCCAGAGGTAGTGGGACACAGCACACAGAGGTAGTGGGACACAGCGCCCAGAGGTAGTGGGACACAGCACACAGAGGTAGTGGGACGCAACGCCCAGAGGTAGTGGGACGCAACGCCCAGAGGTAGTGGGACATAGCACACAGAGGTAGTGGGACACAGCGCCCAGAGGTAGTGGGACACAGCACACAGAGGTAGTGGGACACAGCGCCCTGAGGTAGTTGGACACAGCACACAGAGGTAGTGGGACACAGCACACAGAGGTAGTGGGACACAGCACACAGAGGTAGTGGGACACAGCACACAGAGGTAGTGGGACACAGCACACAGAGGTAGTGGGACACAGCGCAGAGGTAGTGGGACACAGCGCACAGAGGTAGTGGGACACAGCACACAGAGGTAGTGGGACACAGCGCCCAGAGGTAGTGGGACACAGCGCCCAGAGGTAGTGGGACACAGCGCCCAGAGGTAGTGGGACACAGCGCAGAGGTACTGGGACACAGCACACAGAGGTACTGGGACACAGCACACAGAGGTAGTGGGACACAGCACACAGAGGTAGTGGGACACAGCACACAGAGGTAGTGGGACACAGCACACAGAGGTAGTGGGACACAGCGCCCAGAGGTAGTGGGACACAGCGCCCAGAGGTAGTGGGACACAGCACACAGAGGTAGTGGGACACAGCGCACAGAGGTAGTGGGACACAGCGCACAGAGGTAGTGGGACACAGCGCAGAGGTAGTGGGACACAGCACACAGAGGTAGTGGGACACAGCACACAGAGGTAGTGGGACACAGCACACAGAGGTAGTGGGACACAGCGCAGAGGTAGTGGGACACAGCACACAGAGGTAGTGGGACACAGCGCCCAGAGGTAGTGGGACACAGCACACAGAGGTAGTGGGACACAGCACACAGAGGTAGTGGGACACAGCACACAGAGGTAGTGGGACACAGCGCACAGAGGTGGTGGGACACAGCGCACAGAGGTAGTGGGACACAGCGCAGAGGTAGTGGGACACAGCACACAGAGGTAGTGGGACACAGCGCACAGAGGTAGCGGGACACAGCGCAGAGGTAGTGGGACACAGCGGAGAGGTAGTGGGACACAGCGCAGAGGTAGTGGGACACAGCACACAGAGGTAGTGGGACACAGCGCACAGAGGTAGTGGGACACAGCACACAGAGGTAGTGGGACACAGCACACAGAGGTAGTGGGACACAGCACACAGAGGTAGTGGGACACAGCACACAGAGGTAGTGGGACACAGCGCAGAGGTAGTGGGACACAGCACACAGAGGTAGTGGGACACAGCACAGAGGTAGTGGGACACAGCACACAGAGGTAGTGGGACACAGCACACAGAGGTAGTGGGACACAGCGCAGAGGTAGTGGGACACAGCACACAGAGGTAGTGGGACACAGCGCAGAGGTAGTGGGACACAACACACAGAGGTAGTGGGACACAGCGCACAGAGGTAGTGGGACACAGCGCCCAGAGGTAGTGGGACACAGCACACAGAGGTAGTGGGACACAGCGCACAGAGGTAGTGGGACACAGCACACAGAGGTAGTGGGACACAGCACACAGAGGTAGTGGGAGAGAGCGCAGAGGTAGTGGGACACAGCGCAGAGGTAGTGGGACACAGCGCAGAGGTAGTGGGACACAGCGCAGAGGTAGTGGGACACAGCGCACAGAGGTAGTGGGACACAGCGCACAGAGGTAGTGGGACACAGCACACAGAGGTAGTGGTACACAGCACACAGAGGTAGTGGGACACAGCACACAGAGGTAGTGGGACACAGCACAGAGGTAGTGGGACACAGCGCCCAGAGGTAGTGGGACACAGCACACAGAGGTAGTGGGACACAGCGCACAGAGGTAGTGGGACACAGCGCACAGAGGTAGTGGGACACAGCGCAGAGGTAGTGGGACACAGCACACAGAGGTAGTGGGACACAGCACACAGAGGTAGTGGGACACAGCGCAGAGGTAGTGGGACACAGCGCAGAGGTAGTGGGACACAGCACACAGAGGTAGTGGGACACAGCACACAGAGGTAGTGGGACACAGCCCAGAGGTAGTGGGACACAGCACACAGAGGTAGTGGGACACAGCGCCCAGAGGTAGTGGTACACAGCACACAGAGGTAGTGGGACACAGCACACAGAGGTAGTGGGACACAGTACACAGAGGTAGTGGTACACAACACACAGAGGTAGTGGGACACAGCACACAGAGGAAGTGGGACACAGCACACAGAGGTAGTGGGACACAGCACACAGAGGTAGTGGGACACAGCGCCCAGAGGTAGTGGGACACAGCGCAGAGGTAGTGGGACACAGCACACAGAGGTAGTGGGACACAACGCACAGAGGTAGTGGGACACAGCGCCCAGAGGTAGTGGGACACAGCGCAGAGGTAGTGGGACACAGCACACAGAGGTAGTGGGACACAGCGCACAGTGGTAGTGGGACACAGCGCCCAGAGGTAGTGGGACACAGCACACAGAGGTAGTGGGACACAGCGCAGAGGTAGTGGGACACAGCGCCCAGAGGTAGTGGGACACAGCACACAGAGGTAGTGGGACACAGCGCCCAGAGGTAGTGGGACACAGCACACAGAGGTAGTGGGACACAGCACACAGAGGTAGTGGGACACAGCACAGAGGTAGTGGGACACAGCACACAGAGGTAGTGGGACACAGCACACAGAGGTAGTGGGACACAGCGCAGAGGTAGTGGGACACAGCACACAGAGGTAGTGGGACACAGCGCAGAGGTAGTGGGACACAACACACAGAGGTAGTGGGACACAGCGCACAGAGGTAGTGGGACACAGCGCCCAGAGGTAGTGGGACACAGCACACAGAGGTAGTGGGACACAGCGCACAGAGGTAGTGGGACACAGCGCCCAGAGGTAGTGGGACACAGCACACAGAGGTAGTGGGACACAGCGCAGAGGTAGTGGGACACAGCGCCCAGAGGTAGTGGGACACAGCACACAGAGGTAGTGGGACACAGCACACAGAGGTAGTGGGACACAGCACACAGAGGTAGTGGGACACAGCACACAGAGGTAGTGGGACACAGCACACAGAGGTAGTGGGACACAGCACACAGAGGTAGTGGGACACAGCACACAGAGGTAGTGGGACACAGCGCAGAGATAGTGGGACACAGCGCCCAGAGGTAGTGGGACACAGCACACAGAGGTAGTGGGACACAGCACACAGAGGTAGTGGGACACAGCACACAGAGGTAGTGGGACACAGCACACAGAGGTAGTGGGACACAGCGCACAGAGGTAGTGGGACACAGCGCACAGATGTAGTGGGAGACAGCACACAGAGGTAGTGGAACACAGCGCCCAGAGGTAGTGGGACACAGCACACAGAGGTAGTGGGACACAGCGCACAGAGGTAGTGGGACACAGCGCAGAGGTAGTGGGACACAGCGCACAGATGTAGTGGGAGACAGCACACAGAGGTAGTGGGACACAGCGCCCAGAGGTAGTGGGACACAGCACACAGAGGTAGTGGGACACAGCACAGAGGTAGTGGGACACAGCGCCCAGAGGTAGTGGGACACAGCGCCCAGAGGTAGTGGGACACAGCACACAGAGGTAGTGGGACACAGCACACAGAGGTAGTGGGACACAGCACACAGAGGTAGTGGGACACAGCGCCCAGAGGTAGTGGGACAGAGCGCACAGAGGTAGTGGGACACAGCGCAGAGGTAGTGGGACACAGCGCACAGAGGTAGTGGGACACAGCACACAGAGGTAGTGGGACACAGCGCCCAGAGGTAGTGGTACACAGCACACAGAGGTAGTGGGACACAGTGCAGAGGTAGTGGGACACAGCACACAGAGGTAGTGGGACACAGCACACAGAGGTAGTGGGACACAGTACACAGAGGTAGTGGTACACAACACACAGAGGTAGTGGGACACAGCACACAGAGGAAGTGGGACACAGCACACAGAGGTAGTGGGACACAGCACACAGAGGTAGTGGGACACAGCGCCCAGAGGTAGTGGGACACAGCGCAGAGGTAGTGGGACACAGCACACAGAGGTAGTGGGACACAACGCACAGAGGTAGTGGGACACAGCGCCCAGAGGTAGTGGGACACAGCGCAGAGGTAGTGGGACACAGCACACAGAGGTAGTGGGACACAGCGCACAGAGGTAGTGGGACACAGCGCCCAGAGGTAGTGGGACACAGCACACAGAGGTAGTGGGACACAGCGCAGAGGTAGTGGGACACAGCGCCCAGAGGTAGTGGGACACAGCACACAGAGGTAGTGGGACACAGCGCCCAGAGGTAGTGGGACACAGCACACAGAGGTAGTGGGACACAGCACACAGAGGTAGTGGGACACAGCACACAGAGGTAGTGGGACACAGCACACAGAGGTAGTGGGACACAGCACACAGAGGTAGTGGGACACAGCACACAGAGGTAGTGGGACACAGCGCAGAGGTAGTGGGACACAGCGCACAGAGGTAGTGGGACACAGCACACAGAGGTAGTGGGACACAGAGCACAGAGGTAGTGGGACACAGCACACAGAGGTAGTGGGACACAACGCCCAGAGGTAGTGGGACACAGCGCCCAGAGGTAGTGGGACACAGCGCACCGAGGTAGTGGGACACAGCGCACAGAGGTAGTGGGACACAGCGCAGAGGTAGTGGGACACAGCACACAGAGGTAGTGGGACACAGCACACAGAGGTAGTGGGACACAGCACACAGAGGTAGTGGGACACAGCGCAGAGGTAGTGGGACACAGCACACAGAGGTAGTGGGACACAGCGCCCAGAGGTAGTGGGACACAGCACACAGAGGTAGTGGGACACAGCACACAGAGGTAGTGGGACACAGCACACAGAGGTAGTGGGACACAGCGCACAGAGGTGGTGGGACACAGCGCACAGAGGTAGTGGGACACAGCGCAGAGGTAGTGGGACACAGCACACAGAGGTAGTGGGACACAGCGCACAGAGGTAGCGGGACACAGCGCAGAGGTAGTGGGACACAGCGGAGAGGTAGTGGGACACAGCGCAGAGGTAGTGGGACACAGCACACAGAGGTAGTGGGACACAGCGCACAGAGGTAGTGGGACACAGCACACAGAGGTAGTGGGACACAGCACACAGAGGTAGTGGGACACAGCACACAGAGGTAGTGGGACACAGCACACAGAGGTAGTGGGACACAGCGCACAGAGGTAGTGGGACACAGCACACAGAGGTAGTGGGACACAGCACACAGAGGTAGTGGGACACAGCGCAGAGGTAGTGGGACACAGCGCAGAGGTAGTGGGACACAGCGCAGAGGTAGTGGGACACAGCGCAGAGGTAGTGGGACACAGCGCACAGAGGTAGTGGGACACAGCGCACAGAGGTAGTGGGACACAGCACACAGAGGTAGTGGTACACAGCACACAGAGGTAGTGGGACACAGCACACAGAGGTAGTGGGACACAGCGCACAGAGGTAGTGGGACACAGCACACAGAGGTAGTGGGACACAGCACACAGAGGTAGTGGGACACAGCGCAGAGGTAGTGGGACACAGCGCAGAGGTAGTGGGACACAGCGCAGAGGTAGTGGGACACAGCGCAGAGGTAGTGGGACACAGCGCACAGAGGTAGTGGGACACAGCGCACAGAGGTAGTGGGACACAGCACACAGAGGTAGTGGTACACAGCACACAGAGGTAGTGGGACACAGCACACAGAGGTAGTGGGACACAGCACAGAGGTAGTGGGACACAGCGCCCAGAGGTAGTGGGACACAGCACACAGAGGTAGTGGGACACAGCGCACAGAGGTAGTGGGACACAGCGCACAGAGGTAGTGGGACACAGCGCAGAGGTAGTGGGACACAGCACACAGAGGTAGTGGGACACAGCACACAGAGGTAGTGGGACACAGCGCAGAGGTAGTGGGACACAGCGCAGAGGTAGTGGGACACAGCGCCCAGAGGTAGTGGGACACAGCGCACAGAGGTAGTGGGACACAGCACACAGAGGTAGTGGTACACAGCACACAGAGGTAGTGGTACACAGCACACAGAGGTAGTGGTACACAGCACACAGAGGTAGTGGGACACAGCACAGAGGTAGTGGGACACAGCACACAGAGGTAGTGGGACACAGCACACAGAGGTAGTGGGACACAGCACACAGAGGTAGTGGGACACAGCGCACAGAGGTAGTGGGACACAGCGCACAGAGGTAGTGGGACACAGCACACAGAGGTAGTGGGACACAGCGCACAGTGGTAGTGGGACACAGCACACAGAGGTAATGGGACACAGCACACAGAGGTAGTGGGACACAGCGCCCAGAGGTAGTGGGACACAGCACACAGAGGTAGTGGGACACAGCGCCCAGAGGTAGTGGGACACAGCACACAGAGGTAGTGGGACGCAACGCCCAGAGGTAGTGGGACGCAACGCCCAGAGGTAGTGGGACATAGCACACAGAGGTAGTGGGACACAGCGCCCAGAGGTAGTGGGACACAGCACACAGAGGTAGTGGGACACAGCGCCCTGAGGTAGTTGGACACAGCACACAGAGGTAGTGGGACACAGCACACAGAGGTAGTGGGACACAGCACACAGAGGTAGTGGGACACAGCACACAGAGGTAGTGGGACACAGCACACAGAGGTAGTGGGACACAGCGCAGAGGTAGTGGGACACAGCGCACAGAGGTAGTGGGACACAGCACACAGAGGTAGTGGGACACAGCGCCCAGAGGTAGTGGGACACAGCGCCCAGAGGTAGTGGGACACAGCGCCCAGAGGTAGTGGGACACAGCGCAGAGGTACTGGGACACAGCACACAGAGGTACTGGGACACAGCACACAGAGGTAGTGGGACACAGCACACAGAGGTAGTGGGACACAGCACACAGAGGTAGTGGGACACAGCACACAGAGGTAGTGGGACACAGCGCCCAGAGGTAGTGGGACACAGCGCCCAGAGGTAGTGGGACACAGCACACAGAGGTAGTGGGACACAGCACACAGAGGTAGTGGGACACAGCACACAGAGGTAGTGGGACACAGCACACAGAGGTAGTGGGACACAGCGCCCAGAGGTAGTGGGACACAGCACACAGAGGTAGTGGGACACAGCGCCCAGAGTTAGTGGGACACAGCACACAGAGGTAGTGGGACACAGCACACAGAGGTAGTGGGACACAGCGCCCAGAGGTAGTGGGACACAGCACACAGAGGTAGTGGGACACAGCGCAGAGGTAGTGGGACACAGCGCCCAGAGGTAGTGGGACACAGCACACAGAGGTAGTGGGACACAGCGCCCAGAGGTAGTGGGACACAGCACACAGAGGTAGTGGGACACAGCACACAGAGGTAGTGGGACACAGCACACAGAGGTAGTGGGACACAGCACACAGAGGTAGTGGGAGACAGCACACAGAGGTAGTGGGACACAGCACACAGAGGTAGTGGGACACAGCACACAGAGGTAGTGGGACACAGCGCAGAGGTAGTGGGACACAGCACACAGAGGTAGTGGGACACAGCGCAGAGGTAGTGGGACACAGCGCAGAGGTAGTGGGACACAGCACACAGAGGTAGTGGGACACAGCACACAGAGGTAGTGGGACACAGCACACAGAGGTAGTGGGACACAGCGCAGAGGTAGTGGGACACAGCACACAGAGGTAGTGGGACACAGCGCCCAGAGGTAGTGGGACACAGCACACAGAGGTAGTGGGACACAGCACACAGAGGTAGTGGGACACAGCACACAGAGGTAGTGGGACACAGCACACAGAGGTAGTGGGACACAGCACACAGAGGTAGTGGGACACAGCACACAGAGGTAGTGGGACACAGCGCAGAGGTAGTGGGACACAGCGCAGAGGTAGTGGGACACAGCGCAGAGGTAGTGGGACACAGCGCACAGAGGTAGTGGGACACAGCACACAGAGGTAGTGGGACACAGCGCCCAGAGGTAGTGGGACACAGCACACAGAGGTAGTGGGACACAGCACACAGAGGTAGTGGGACACAGCACACAGAGGTAGTGGGACACAGCACACAGAGGTAGTGGGACACAGCGCACAGAGGTAGTGGGACACAGCGCAGAGGTAGTGGGACACAGCGCACAGAGGTAGTGGGACACAGCACACAGAGGTAGTGGGACACAGCGCCCAGAGGTAGTGGGACACAGCACACAGAGGTAGTGGGACACAGCACAGAGGTAGTGGGACACAGCGCCCAGAGGTAGTGGGACACAACGCCCAGAGGTAGTGGGACACAGCACACAGAGGTAGTGGGACACAGCACACAGAGGTAGTGGGACACAGCACACAGAGGTAGTGGGACACAGCGCCCAGAGGTAGTGGGACACAGCACACAGAGGTAGTGGGACACAGCACACAGAGGTAGTGGGACACAGCACACAGAGGTAGTGGGACACAGCACACAGAGGTAGTGGGACACAGCGCACAGAGGTAGTGGGACACAGCGCAGAGGTAGTGGGACACAGCGTACAGAGGTAGTGGGACACAGCACACAGAGGTAGTGGGACACAGCGCCCAGAGGTAGTGGGACACAGCACACAGAGGTAGTGGGACACAGCGCCCAGAGGTAGTGGGACACAGCGCCCAGAGGTAGTGGGACACAGCACACAGAGGTAGTGGGACACAGCACACAGAGGTAGTGGGACACAGCACAGAGGTAGTGGGACACAGCGCACAGAGGTAGTGGGACACAGCACACAGAGGTAGTGGGACACAGCGCCCAGAGGTAGTGGGACACAGCGCCCAGAGGTAGTGGGACACAGCGCACAGAGGTAGTGGGACACAGCGCAGAGGTACTGGGACACAGCACACAGAGGTACTGGGACACAGCACACAGAGGTAGTGGGACACAGCACACAGAGGTAGTGGGACACAGCACACAGAGGTAGTGGGACACAGCACACAGAGGTAGTGGGACACAGCGCCCAGAGGTAGTGGGACACAGCGCCCAGAGGTAGTGGGACACAGCACACAGAGGTAGTGGGACACAGCACACAGAGGTAGTGGGACACAGCACACAGAGGTAGTGGGACACAGCACACAGAGGTAGTGGGACACAGCGCCCAGAGTTAGTGGGACACAGCACACAGAGGTAGTGGGACACAGCACACAGAGGTAGTGGGACACAGCGCCCAGAGGTAGTGGGACACAGCACACAGAGGTAGTGGGACACAGCGCAGAGGTAGTGGGACACAGCGCCCAGAGGTAGTGGGACACAGCACACAGAGGTAGTGGGACACAGCGCCCAGAGGTAGTGGGACACAGCACACAGAGGTAGTGGGACACAGCACACAGAGGTAGTGGGACACAGCACACAGAGGTAGTGGGACACAGCACACAGAGGTAGTGGGAGACAGCACACAGAGGTAGTGGGACACAGCACACAGAGGTAGTGGGACACAGCACACAGAGGTAGTGGGACACAGCGCACAGAGGTAGTGGGACACAGCGCAGAGGTAGTGGGACACAGCACACAGAGGTAGTGGGACACAGCGCAGAGGTAGTGGGACACAGCACACAGAGGTAGTGGGACACAGCACACAGAGGTAGTGGGACACAGCACACAGAGGTAGTGGGACACAGCGCAGAGGTAGTGGGACACAGCACACAGAGGTAGTGGGACACAGCGCCCAGAGGTAGTGGGACACAGCACACAGAGGTAGTGGGACACAGCACACAGAGGTAGTGGGACACAGCACACAGAGGTAGTGGGACACAGCACACAGAGGTAGTGGGACACAGCACACAGAGGTAGTGGGACACAGCACACAGAGGTAGTGGGACACAGCGCAGAGGTAGTGGGACACAGCGCAGAGGTAGTGGGACACAGCGCACAGAGGTAGTGGGACACAGCACACAGAGGTAGTGGGACACAGCGCCCAGAGGTAGTGGGACACAGCACACAGAGGTAGTGGGACACAGCACACAGAGGTAGTGGGACACAGCACACAGAGGTAGTGGGACACAGCACACAGAGGTAGTGGGACACAGCGCACAGAGGTAGTGGGACACAGCGCAGAGGTAGTGGGACACAGCGCACAGAGGTAGTGGGACACAGCGCACAGAGGTAGTGGGACACAGCACACAGAGGTAGTGGGACACAGCGCCCAGAGGTAGTGGGACACAGCACACAGAGGTAGTGGGACACAGCACAGAGGTAGTGGGACACAGCGCCCAGAGGTAGTGGGACACAGCGCCCAGAGGTAGTGGGACACAGCACACAGAGGTAGTGGGACACAGCACACAGAGGTAGTGGGACACAGCACACAGAGGTAGTGGGACACAGCACACAGAGGTAGTGGGACACAGCACACAGAGGTAGTGGGACACAGCGCACAGAGGTAGTGGGACACAGCGCAGAGGTAGTGGGACACAGCGCACAGATGTAGTGGGAGACAGCACACAGAGGTAGTGGGACACAGCGCCCAGAGGTAGTGGGACACAGCACACAGAGGTAGTGGGACACAGCACAGAGGTAGTGGGACACAGCGCCCAGAGGTAGTGGGACACAGCGCCCAGAGGTAGTGGGACACAGCACACAGAGGTAGTGGGACACAGCACACAGAGGTAGTGGGACACAGCACACAGAGGTAGTGGGACACAGCGCCCAGAGGTAGTGGGACAGAGCGCACAGAGGTAGTGGGACACAGCGCAGAGGTAGTGGGACACAGCGCACAGAGGTAGTGGGACACAGCACACAGAGGTAGTGGGACACAGCGCCCAGAGGTAGTGGTACACAGCACACAGAGGTAGTGGGACACAGTGCAGAGGTAGTGGGACACAGCACA
Source organism: Salvelinus alpinus (assembly GCF_045679555.1). Lineage (NCBI taxonomy): Eukaryota > Metazoa > Chordata > Actinopteri > Salmoniformes > Salmonidae > Salvelinus > Salvelinus alpinus. The sequence continues at coordinate 32,749,419 of NC_092087.1, read as the reverse complement.
CAGAGGTAGTGGGACACAGCACACAGAGGTAGTGGGACACAGTACACAGAGGTAGTGGTACACAACACACAGAGGTAGTGGGACACAGCACACAGAGGAAGTGGGACACAGCACACAGAGGTAGTGGGACACAGCACACAGAGGTAGTGGGACACAGCGCCCAGAGGTAGTGGGACACAGCGCAGAGGTAGTGGGACACAGCACACAGAGGTAGTGGGACACAACGCACAGAGGTAGTGGGACACAGCGCCCAGAGGTAGTGGGACACAGCGCAGAGGTAGTGGGACACAGCACACAGAGGTAGTGGGACACAGCGCACAGAGGTAGTGGGACACAGCGCCCAGAGGTAGTGGGACACAGCACACAGAGGTAGTGGGACACAGCGCAGAGGTAGTGGGACACAGCGCCCAGAGGTAGTGGGACACAGCACACAGAGGTAGTGGGACACAGCGCCCAGAGGTAGTGGGACACAGCACACAGAGGTAGTGGGACACAGCACACAGAGGTAGTGGGACACAGCACACAGAGGTAGTGGGACACAGCACACAGAGGTAGTGGGACACAGCACACAGAGGTAGTGGGACACAGCACACAGAGGTAGTGGGACACAGCGCAGAGGTAGTGGGACACAGCGCACAGAGGTAGTGGGACACAGCACACAGAGGTAGTGGGACACAGAGCACAGAGGTAGTGGGACACAGCACACAGAGGTAGTGGGACACAACGCCCAGAGGTAGTGGGACACAGCGCCCAGAGGTAGTGGGACACAGCGCACCGAGGTAGTGGGACACAGCGCACAGAGGTAGTGGGACACAGCGCAGAGGTAGTGGGACACAGCACACAGAGGTAGTGGGACACAGCACACAGAGGTAGTGGGACACAGCACACAGAGGTAGTGGGACACAGCGCAGAGGTAGTGGGACACAGCACACAGAGGTAGTGGGACACAGCGCCCAGAGGTAGTGGGACACAGCACACAGAGGTAGTGGGACACAGCACACAGAGGTAGTGGGACACAGCACACAGAGGTAGTGGGACACAGCGCACAGAGGTGGTGGGACACAGCGCACAGAGGTAGTGGGACACAGCGCAGAGGTAGTGGGACACAGCACACAGAGGTAGTGGGACACAGCGCACAGAGGTAGCGGGACACAGCGCAGAGGTAGTGGGACACAGCGGAGAGGTAGTGGGACACAGCGCAGAGGTAGTGGGACACAGCACACAGAGGTAGTGGGACACAGCGCACAGAGGTAGTGGGACACAGCACACAGAGGTAGTGGGACACAGCACACAGAGGTAGTGGGACACAGCACACAGAGGTAGTGGGACACAGCACACAGAGGTAGTGGGACACAGCGCACAGAGGTAGTGGGACACAGCACACAGAGGTAGTGGGACACAGCACACAGAGGTAGTGGGACACAGCGCAGAGGTAGTGGGACACAGCGCAGAGGTAGTGGGACACAGCGCAGAGGTAGTGGGACACAGCGCAGAGGTAGTGGGACACAGCGCACAGAGGTAGTGGGACACAGCGCACAGAGGTAGTGGGACACAGCACACAGAGGTAGTGGTACACAGCACACAGAGGTAGTGGGACACAGCACACAGAGGTAGTGGGACACAGCGCACAGAGGTAGTGGGACACAGCACACAGAGGTAGTGGGACACAGCACACAGAGGTAGTGGGACACAGCGCAGAGGTAGTGGGACACAGCGCAGAGGTAGTGGGACACAGCGCAGAGGTAGTGGGACACAGCGCAGAGGTAGTGGGACACAGCGCACAGAGGTAGTGGGACACAGCGCACAGAGGTAGTGGGACACAGCACACAGAGGTAGTGGTACACAGCACACAGAGGTAGTGGGACACAGCACACAGAGGTAGTGGGACACAGCACAGAGGTAGTGGGACACAGCGCCCAGAGGTAGTGGGACACAGCACACAGAGGTAGTGGGACACAGCGCACAGAGGTAGTGGGACACAGCGCACAGAGGTAGTGGGACACAGCGCAGAGGTAGTGGGACACAGCACACAGAGGTAGTGGGACACAGCACACAGAGGTAGTGGGACACAGCGCAGAGGTAGTGGGACACAGCGCAGAGGTAGTGGGACACAGCGCCCAGAGGTAGTGGGACACAGCGCACAGAGGTAGTGGGACACAGCACACAGAGGTAGTGGTACACAGCACACAGAGGTAGTGGTACACAGCACACAGAGGTAGTGGTACACAGCACACAGAGGTAGTGGGACACAGCACAGAGGTAGTGGGACACAGCACACAGAGGTAGTGGGACACAGCACACAGAGGTAGTGGGACACAGCACACAGAGGTAGTGGGACACAGCGCACAGAGGTAGTGGGACACAGCGCACAGAGGTAGTGGGACACAGCACACAGAGGTAGTGGGACACAGCGCACAGTGGTAGTGGGACACAGCACACAGAGGTAATGGGACACAGCCCACAGAGGTAGTGGGACACAGCGCCCAGAGGTAGTGGGACACAGCACACAGAGGTAGTGGGACACAGCGCCCAGAGGTAGTGGGACACAGCACACAGAGGTAGTGGGACGCAACGCCCAGAGGTAGTGGGACGCAGCACCCAGAGGTAGTGGGACATAGCACACAGAGGTAGTGGGACACAGCGCCCAGAGGTAGTGGGACACAGCACACAGAGGTAGTGGGACACAGCGCCCTGAGGTAGTTGGACACAGCACACAGAGGTAGTGGGACACAGCACACAGAGGTAGTGGGACACAGCACACAGAGGTAGTGGGACACAGCACACAGAGGTAGTGGGACACAGCACACAGAGGTAGTGGGACACAGCGCAGAGGTAGTGGGACACAGCATAGGTAGCACAGAGGTAGTGGGACACAGCACACAGAGGTAGTGGGACACAGCGCCCAGAGGTAGTGGGACACAGCGCCCAGAGGTAGTGGGACACAGCGCCCAGAGGTAGTGGGACACAGCGCAGAGGTACTGGGACACAGCACACAGAGGTACTGGGACACAGCACACAGAGGTAGTGGGACACAGCACACAGAGGTAGTGGGACACAGCACACAGAGGTAGTGGGACACAGCACACAGAGGTAGTGGGACACAGCGCCCAGAGGTAGTGGGACACAGCGCCCAGAGGTAGTGGGACACAGCACACAGAGGTAGTGGGACACAGCACACAGAGGTAGTGGGACACAGCACACAGAGGTAGTGGGACACAGCACACAGAGGTAGTGGGACACAGCGCCCAGAGGTAGTGGGACACAGCACACAGAGGTAGTGGGACACAGCGCCCAGAGTTAGTGGGACACAGCACACAGAGGTAGTGGGACACAGCACACAGAGGTAGTGGGACACAGCGCCCAGAGGTAGTGGGACACAGCACACAGAGGTAGTGGGACACAGCGCAGAGGTAGTGGGACACAGCGCCCAGAGGTAGTGGGACACAGCACACAGAGGTAGTGGGACACAGCGCCCAGAGGTAGTGGGACACAGCACACAGAGGTAGTGGGACACAGCACACAGAGGTAGTGGGACACAGCACACAGAGGTAGTGGGACACAGCACACAGAGGTAGTGGGAGACAGCACACAGAGGTAGTGGGACACAGCACACAGAGGTAGTGGGACACAGCACACAGAGGTAGTGGGACACAGCGCAGAGGTAGTGGGACACAGCACACAGAGGTAGTGGGACACAGCGCAGAGGTAGTGGGACACAGCGCAGAGGTAGTGGGACACAGCACACAGAGGTAGTGGGACACAGCACACAGAGGTAGTGGGACACAGCACACAGAGGTAGTGGGACACAGCGCAGAGGTAGTGGGACACAGCACACAGAGGTAGTGGGACACAGCGCCCAGAGGTAGTGGGACACAGCACACAGAGGTAGTGGGACACAGCACACAGAGGTAGTGGGACACAGCACACAGAGGTAGTGGGACACAGCACACAGAGGTAGTGGGACACAGCACACAGAGGTAGTGGGACACAGCACACAGAGGTAGTGGGACACAGCGCAGAGGTAGTGGGACACAGCGCAGAGGTAGTGGGACACAGCGCAGAGGTAGTGGGACACAGCGCACAGAGGTAGTGGGACACAGCACACAGAGGTAGTGGGACACAGCGCCCAGAGGTAGTGGGACACAGCACACAGAGGTAGTGGGACACAGCACACAGAGGTAGTGGGACACAGCACACAGAGGTAGTGGGACACAGCACACAGAGGTAGTGGGACACAGCGCACAGAGGTAGTGGGACACAGCGCAGAGGTAGTGGGACACAGCGCACAGAGGTAGTGGGACACAGCACACAGAGGTAGTGGGACACAGCGCCCAGAGGTAGTGGGACACAGCACACAGAGGTAGTGGGACACAGCACAGAGGTAGTGGGACACAGCGCCCAGAGGTAGTGGGACACAACGCCCAGAGGTAGTGGGACACAGCACACAGAGGTAGTGGGACACAGCACACAGAGGTAGTGGGACACAGCACACAGAGGTAGTGGGACACAGCGCCCAGAGGTAGTGGGACACAGCACACAGAGGTAGTGGGACACAGCACACAGAGGTAGTGGGACACAGCACACAGAGGTAGTGGGACACAGCACACAGAGGTAGTGGGACACAGCGCACAGAGGTAGTGGGACACAGCGCAGAGGTAGTGGGACACAGCGTACAGAGGTAGTGGGACACAGCACACAGAGGTAGTGGGACACAGCGCCCAGAGGTAGTGGGACACAGCACACAGAGGTAGTGGGACACAGCGCCCAGAGGTAGTGGGACACAGCGCCCAGAGGTAGTGGGACACAGCACACAGAGGTAGTGGGACACAGCACACAGAGGTAGTGGGACACAGCACAGAGGTAGTGGGACACAGCGCACAGAGGTAGTGGGACACAGCACACAGAGGTAGTGGGACACAGCGCCCAGAGGTAGTGGGACACAGCGCCCAGAGGTAGTGGGACACAGCGCACAGAGGTAGTGGGACACAGCGCAGAGGTACTGGGACACAGCACACAGAGGTACTGGGACACAGCACACAGAGGTAGTGGGACACAGCACACAGAGGTAGTGGGACACAGCACACAGAGGTAGTGGGACACAGCACACAGAGGTAGTGGGACACAGCGCCCAGAGGTAGTGGGACACAGCGCCCAGAGGTAGTGGGACACAGCACACAGAGGTAGTGGGACACAGCACACAGAGGTAGTGGGACACAGCACACAGAGGTAGTGGGACACAGCACACAGAGGTAGTGGGACACAGCGCCCAGAGTTAGTGGGACACAGCACACAGAGGTAGTGGGACACAGCACACAGAGGTAGTGGGACACAGCGCCCAGAGGTAGTGGGACACAGCACACAGAGGTAGTGGGACACAGCGCAGAGGTAGTGGGACACAGCGCCCAGAGGTAGTGGGACACAGCACACAGAGGTAGTGGGACACAGCGCCCAGAGGTAGTGGGACACAGCACACAGAGGTAGTGGGACACAGCACACAGAGGTAGTGGGACACAGCACACAGAGGTAGTGGGACACAGCACACAGAGGTAGTGGGAGACAGCACACAGAGGTAGTGGGACACAGCACACAGAGGTAGTGGGACACAGCACACAGAGGTAGTGGGACACAGCGCACAGAGGTAGTGGGACACAGCGCAGAGGTAGTGGGACACAGCACACAGAGGTAGTGGGACACAGCGCAGAGGTAGTGGGACACAGCACACAGAGGTAGTGGGACACAGCACACAGAGGTAGTGGGACACAGCACACAGAGGTAGTGGGACACAGCGCAGAGGTAGTGGGACACAGCACACAGAGGTAGTGGGACACAGCGCCCAGAGGTAGTGGGACACAGCACACAGAGGTAGTGGGACACAGCACACAGAGGTAGTGGGACACAGCACACAGAGGTAGTGGGACACAGCACACAGAGGTAGTGGGACACAGCACACAGAGGTAGTGGGACACAGCACACAGAGGTAGTGGGACACAGCGCAGAGGTAGTGGGACACAGCGCAGAGGTAGTGGGACACAGCGCACAGAGGTAGTGGGACACAGCACACAGAGGTAGTGGGACACAGCGCCCAGAGGTAGTGGGACACAGCACACAGAGGTAGTGGGACACAGCACACAGAGGTAGTGGGACACAGCACACAGAGGTAGTGGGACACAGCACACAGAGGTAGTGGGACACAGCGCACAGAGGTAGTGGGACACAGCGCAGAGGTAGTGGGACACAGCGCACAGAGGTAGTGGGACACAGCGCACAGAGGTAGTGGGACACAGCACACAGAGGTAGTGGGACACAGCGCCCAGAGGTAGTGGGACACAGCACACAGAGGTAGTGGGACACAGCACAGAGGTAGTGGGACACAGCGCCCAGAGGTAGTGGGACACAGCGCCCAGAGGTAGTGGGACACAGCACACAGAGGTAGTGGGACACAGCACACAGAGGTAGTGGGACACAGCACACAGAGGTAGTGGGACACAGCGCCCAGAGGTAGTGGGACACAGCACACAGAGGTAGTGGGACACAGCACACAGAGGTAGTGGGACACAGCACACAGAGGTAGTGGGACACAGCACACAGAGGTAGTGGGACACAGCGCACAGAGGTAGTGGGACACAGCGCAGAGGTAGTGGGACACAGCGTACAGAGGTAGTGGGACACAGCACACAGAGGTAGTGGGACACAGCGCACAGAGGTAGTGGGACACAGCGCCCAGAGGTAGTGGGACACAGCACACAGAGGTAGTGGGACACAGCGCCCAGAGGTAGTGGGACACAGCACACAGAGGTAGTGGGACACAGCACACAGAGGTAGTGGGACACAGCGCCCAGAGGTAGTGGGACACAGCACACAGAGGTAGTGGGACACAGCGCCCAGAGGTAGTGGGACACAGCACACAGAGGTAGTGGGACACAGCACACAGAGGTAGTGGGACACAGCACACAGAGGTAGTGGGACACAGCGCCCAGAGGTAGTGGGACACAGCACACAGAGGTAGTGGGACACAGCGCACAGAGGTAGTGGGACACAGCGCAGAGGTAGTGGGACACAGCACACAGAGGTAGTGGGACACAGCGCAGAGGTAGTGGGACACAGCACACAGAGGTAGTGGGACACAGCACACAGAGGTAGTGGGACACAGCACACAGAGATAGTGGGACACAGCGCACAGAGGTAGTGGGACACAGCACACAGAGGTAGTGGGACACAGCGCCCAGAGGTAGTGGGACACAGCACACAGAGGTAGTGGGACACAGCACACAGAGGTAGTGGGACACAGCACACAGAGGTAGTGGGACACAGCACACAGAGGTAGTGGGACACAGCACACAGAGGTAGTGGGACACAGCGCCCAGAGGTAGTGGGACACAGCGCCCAGAGGTAGTGGGACACAGCACACAGAGGTAGTGGGACACAGCACACAGAGGTAGTGGGACACAGCACACAGAGCTAGTGGGACACAGCGCAGAGGTAGTGGGACACAGCACACAGAGGTAGTGGGACACAGCGCACAGAGGTAGTGGGACACAGCGCAGAGGTAGTGGGACACAGCACACAGAGGTAGTGGGACACAGCGCACAGAGGTAGTGGGACACAGCACACAGAGGTAGTGGGACACAGCACACAGAGGTAGTGGGACACAGCGCACAGAGGTAGTGGGACACAGCACACAGAGGTAGTGGGACACAGCGCAGAGGTAGTGGGACACAGCGCCCAGAGGTAGTGGGACACAGCGCACAGAGGTAGTGGGACACAGCGCAGAGGTAGTGGGACACAGCACACAGAGGTAGTGGGACACAGCGCACAGAGGTAGTGGGACACAGCACACAGAGGTAGTGGGACACAGCGCACAGAGGTAGTGGGACACAGCGCACAGAGGTAGTGGGACACAGCACACAGAGGTAGTGGGACACAGCGCAGAGGTAGTGGGACACAGCGCCCAGAGGTAGTGGGACACAGCACACAGAGGTAGTGGGACACAGCGCCCAGAGGTAGTGGGACACAGCACACAGAGGTAGTGGGACACAGCACAGAGGTAGTGGGACACAGCGCCCAGAGGTAGTGGGACACAGCGCCCAGAGGTAGTGGGACACAGCACACAGAGGTAGTGGGACACAGCACACAGAGGTAGTGGGACACAGCACACAGAGGTAGTGGGACACAGCGCCCAGAGGTAGTGGGACACAGCACACAGAGGTAGTGGGACACAGCACACAGAGGTAGTGGGACACAGCACACAGAGGTAGTGGGACACAGCACACAGAGGTAGTGGGACACAGCGCACAGAGGTAGTGGGACACAGCGCAGAGGTAGTGGGACACAGCGTACAGAGGTAGTGGGACACAGCACACAGAGGTAGTGGGACACAGCGCCCAGAGGTAGTGGGACACAGCACACAGAGGTAGTGGGACACAGCACAGAGAGGTAGTGGGACACAGCGCCCAGAGGTAGTGGGACACAGCGCACAGAGGTAGTGGGACACAGCACACAGAGGTAGTGGGACACAGCACACAGAGGTAGTGGGACACAGCACACAGAGGTAGTGGGACACAGCACACAGAGGTAGTGGGACACAGCGCACAGAGGTAGTGGGACACAGCGCAGAGGTAGTGGAACACAGCACACAGAGGTAGTGGGACACAGCGCACAGAGGTAGTGGGACACAGCACACAGAGGTAGTGGGACACAGCACACAGAGGTAGTGGGACACAGCACACAGAGGTAGTGGGACACAGCACACAGAGGTAGTGGGACACAGCGCAGAGGTAGTGGGACACAGCGCCCAGAGGTAGTGGGACACAGCACACAGAGGTAGTGGGACACAGCACACAGAGGTAGTGGGACACAGCACACAGAGGTAGTGGGACACAGCGCCCAGAGGTAGTGGGACACAGCACACAGAGGTAGTGGGACACAGCACACAGAGGTAGTGGGACACAGCGCCCAGAGGTAGTGGTACACAGCACACAGAGGTAGTGGGACACAGCACACAGAGGTAGTGGGACACAGCACACAGAGGTAGTGGGACACAGCGCCCAGAGGTAGTGGGACACAGCACACAGAGGTAGTGGGACACAGCGCCCAGAGGTAGTGGGACACAGCGCCCAGAGGTAGTGGGACACAGCACACAGAGGTAGTGGGACACAGCACACAGAGGTAGTGGGACACAGCACACAGAGGTAGTGGGACACAGCGCCCAGAGGTAGTGGGACACAGCACACAGAGGTAGTGGGACACAGCACACAGAGGTAGTGGGACACAGCACACAGAGGTAGTGGGACACAGCACACAGAGGTAGTGGGACACAGCGCACAGAGGTAGTGGGACACAGCGCAGAGGTAGTGGGACACAGCGTACAGAGGTAGTGGGACACAGCACACAGAGGTAGTGGGACACAGCGCCCAGAGGTAGTGGGACACAGCACACAGAGGTAGTGGGACACAGCACAGAGGTAGTGGGACACAGCGCCCAGAGGTAGTGGGACACAGCGCACAGAGGTAGTGGGACACAGCACACAGAGGTAGTGGGACACAGCACACAGAGGTAGTGGGACACAGCACACAGAGGTAGTGGGACACAGCACACAGAGGTAGTGGGACACAGCGCACAGAGGTAGTGGGACACAGCGCAGAGGTAGTGGGACACAGCGCACAGAGGTAGTGGGACACAGCACACAGAGGTAGTGGGACACAGCGCCCAGAGGTAGTGGTACACAGCACACAGAGGTAGTGGGACACAGCGCACAGAGGTAGTGGGACACAGCGCAGAGGTAGTGGGACACAGCACACAGAGGTAGTGGGACACAGCACACAGAGGTAGTGGGACACAGCACACAGAGGTAGTGGTACACAACACACAGAGGTAGTGGGACACAGCACACAGAGGAAGTGGGACACAGCGCCCAGAGGTAGTGGGACACAGCACACAGAGGTAGTGGGACACAGCGCCCAGAGGTAGTGGGACACAGCACACAGAGGTAGTGGGACACAGCACACAGAGGTAGTGGGACACAGCACACAGAGGTAGTGGGACACAGCACACAGAGGTAGTGGGACACAGCACACAGAGGTAGTGGGACACAGCACACAGAGGTAGTGGGACACAGCACACAGAGGTAGTGGGACACAGCGCCCAGAGGTAGTGGGACACAGCGCAGAGGTAGTGGAACACAGCACACAGAGGTAGTGGAACACAGCACACAGAGGTAGTGGGACACAGCGCACAGAGGTAGTGGGACACAGCACACAGAGGTAGTGGGACACAGCGCACAGAGGTAGTGGGACACAGCGCACAGAGGTAGTGGGACACAGCACACAGAGGTAGTGGGACACAGCACACAGAGGTAGTGGGACACAGCACACAGAGGTAGTGGGACACAACACACAGAGGTAGTGGGACACAGCACACAGAGGAAGTGGGACACAGCGCCCAGAGGTAGTGGGACACAGCACACAGAGGTAGTGGGACACAGCGCCCAGAGGTAGTGGGACACAGCACACAGAGGTAGTGGGACACAGCACACAGAGGTAGTGGGACACAGCACACAGAGGTAGTGGGACACAGCACACAGAGGTAGTGGGACACAGCACACAGAGGTAGTGGGACACAGCACACAGAGGTAGTGGGACACAGCGCCCAGAGGTAGTGGGACACAGCGCAGAGGTAGTGGAACACAGCACACAGAGGTAGTGGGACACAGCGCACAGAGGTAGTGGGACACAGCACACAGAGGTAGTGGGACACAGCACACAGAGGTAGTGGGACACAGCGCAGAGGTAGTGGGACACAGCGCACAGAGGTAGTGGGACACAGCACACAGAGGTAGTGGGACACAGAGCACAGAGGTAGTGGGACACAGCACACAGAGGTAGTGGGACACAACGCCCAGAGGTAGTGGGACACAGCGCCCAGAGGTAGTGGGACACAGCGCACCGAGGTAGTGGGACACAGCGCACAGAGGTAGTGGGACACAGCGCAGAGGTAGTGGGACACAGCACACAGAGGTAGTGGGACACAGCACACAGAGGTAGTGGGACACAGCACACAGAGGTAGTGGGACACAGCGCAGAGGTAGTGGGACACAGCACACAGAGGTAGTGGGACACAGCGCCCAGAGGTAGTGGGACACAGCACACAGAGGTAGTGGGACACAGCACACAGAGGTAGTGGGACACAGCACACAGAGGTAGTGGGACACAGCACACAGAGGTAGTGGGACACAGCGCACAGAGGTAGTGGGACACAGCACAGAGGTAGTGGGACACAGCACACAGAGGTAGTGGGACACAGCGCACAGAGGTAGTGGGACACAGCGCAGAGGTAGTGGGACACAGCGCACAGAGGTAGTGGGACACAGCACACAGAGGTAGTGGGACACAGCGCCCAGAGGTAGTGGTACACAGCACACAGAGGTAGTGGGACACAGCGCACAGAGGTAGTGGGACACAGCGCAGAGGTAGTGGGACACAGCACACAGAGGTAGTGGGACACAGCACACAGAGGTAGTGGGACACAGCACACAGAGGTAGTGGTACACAACACACAGAGGTAGTGGGACACAGCACACAGAGGAAGTGGGACACAGCACACAGAGGTAGTGGGACACAGCACACAGAGGTAGTGGGACACAGCGCCCAGAGGTAGTGGGACACAGCACACAGAGGTAGTGGGACACAGCACAGAGGTAGTGGGACACAGCGCCCAGAGGTAGTGGGACACAGCGCACAGAGGTAGTGGGACACAGCACACAGAGGTAGTGGGACACAGCACACAGAGGTAGTGGGACACAGCACACAGAGGTAGTGGGACACAGCACACAGAGGTAGTGGGACACAGCGCACAGAGGTAGTGGGACACAGCGCAGAGGTAGTGGGACACAGCGCACAGAGGTAGTGGGACACAGCACACAGAGGTAGTGGGACACAGCGCCCAGAGGTAGTGGTACACAGCACACAGAGGTAGTGGGACACAGCGCACAGAGGTAGTGGGACACAGCGCAGAGGTAGTGGGACACAGCACACAGAGGTAGTGGGACACAGCACACAGAGGTAGTGGGACACAGCACACAGAGGTAGTGGTACACAACACACAGAGGTAGTGGGACACAGCACACAGAGGAAGTGGGACACAGCGCCCAGAGGTAGTGGGACACAGCACACAGAGGTAGTGGGACACAGCGCCCAGAGGTAGTGGGACACAGCACACAGAGGTAGTGGGACACAGCACACAGAGGTAGTGGGACACAGCACACAGAGGTAGTGGGACACAGCACACAGAGGTAGTGGGACACAGCACACAGAGGTAGTGGGACACAGCACACAGAGGTAGTGGGACACAGCGCACAGAGGTAGTGGGACACAGCACACAGAGGTAGTGGGACACAGCACACAGAGGTAGTGGAACACAGCACACAGAGGTAGTGGGACACAGCGCACAGAGGTAGTGGGACACAGCACACAGAGGTAGTGGGACACAGCGCACAGAGGTAGTGGGACACAGCACAGAGGTAGTGGGACACAGCACACAGAGGTAGTGGGACACAGCACACAGAGGTAGTGGGACACAGCACACAGAGGTAGTGGTACACAACACACAGAGGTAGTGGGACACAGCACACAGAGGTAGTGGGACACAGCGCACAGAGGTAGTGGGACACAGCACACAGAGGTAGTGGGACACAGCGCACAGAGGTAGTGGGACACAGCACACAGAGGTAGTGGGACACAGCACACAGAGGTAGTGGGACACAGCACACAGAGGTAGTGGGACACAGCACACAGAGGTAGTGGGACACAGCACACAGATGTAGTGGGACACAGCACACAGAGGTAGTGGGACACAGCGCCCAGAGGTAGTGGGACACAGCGCAGAGGTAGTGGGACACAGCACACAGAGGTAGTGGGACACAGCGCACAGAGGTAGTGGGACACAGCACACAGAGGTAGTGGGACACAGCACACAGAGGTAGTGGGACACAGCGCAGAGGTAGTGGGACACAGCACACAGAGGTAGTGGGACACAGCACACAGAGGTAGTGGGACACAGCACACAGAGGTAGTGGGACACAGCACACAGAGGCAGTGGGACACAGCACACAGAGGTAGTGGGACACAGCGCACAGAGGTAGTGGGACACAGCGCACAGAGGTAGTGGGACACAGCGCAGGTAGTGGGACACAGCACACAGAGGTAGTGGGACACAGCACACAGAGGTAGTGGGACACAGCACACAGAGGTAGTGGGACACAGCGCAGAGGTAGTGGGACACAGCACACAGAGGTAGTGGGACACAGCGCCCAGAGGTAGTGGGACACAGCACACAGAGGTAGTGGGACACAGCACACAGAGGTAGTGGGACACAGCACACAGAGGTAGTGGGACACAGCACACAGAGGTAGTGGGACACAGCGCACAGAGGTAGTGGGACACAGCGCAGAGGTAGTGGGACACAGCACACAGAGGTAGTGGGACACAGCACACAGAGGTAGTGGGACACAGCGCAGAGGTAGTGGGACACAGCGCACAGAGGTAGTGGGACACAGCACACAGAGGTAGTGGGACACAGCGCCCAGAGGTAGTGGTACACAGCACACAGAGGTAGTGGGACACAGCGCACAGAGGTAGTGGGACACAGCGCAGAGGTAGTGGGACACAGCACACAGAGGTAGTGGGACACAGCACACAGAGGTAGTGGGACACAGCACACAGAGGTAGTGGTACACAACACACAGAGGTAGTGGGACACAGCACACAGAGGAAGTGGGACACAGCACACAGAGGTAGTGGGACACAGCACACAGAGGTAGTGGGACACAGCGCCCAGAGGTAGTGGGACACAGAGCAGAGGTAGTGGGACACAGCACACAGAGGTAGTGGGACACAGCGCACAGAGGTAGTGGGACACAGCGCCCAGAGGTAGTGGGACACAGCGCAGAGGTAGTGGGACACAGCACACAGAGGTAGTGGGACACAGCGCACAGAGGTAGTGGGACACAGCGCCCAGAGGTAGTGGGACACAGCACACAGAGGTAGTGGGACACAGCGCAGAGGTAGTGGGACACAGCGCCCAGAGGTAGTGGGACACAGCACACAGAGGTAGTGGGACACAGCGCCCAGAGGTAGTGGGACACAGCACACAGAGGTAGTGGGACACAGCACACAGAGGTAGTGGGACACAGCACACAGAGGTAGTGGGACACAGCACACAGAGGTAGTGGGACACAGTACACAGAGGTAGTGGGACACAGTACACAGAGGTAGTGGGACACAGCACACAGAGGTAGTGGGACACAGCACAGAGGTAGTGGGACACAGCGCCCAGAGGTAGTGGGACACAGCACACAGAGGTAGTGGGACACAGCACACAGAGGTAGTGGGACACAGCGCACAGAGGTAGTGGGACACAGCGCAGAGGTAGTGGGACACAGCACACAGAGGTAGTGGGACACAGCACACAGAGGTAGTGGGACACAGCACACAGAGGTAGTGGTACACAACACACAGAGGTAGTGGGACACAGCACACAGAGGAAGTGGGACACAGCACACAGAGGTAGTGGGACACAGCACACAGAGGTAGTGGGACACAGCGCCCAGAGGTAGTGGGACACAGAGCAGAGGTAGTGGGACACAGCACACAGAGGTAGTGGGACACAGCGCACAGAGGTAGTGGGACACAGCGCCCAGAGGTAGTGGGACACAGCGCAGAGGTAGTGGGACACAGCACACAGAGGTAGTGGGACACAGCGCACAGAGGTAGTGGGACACAGCGCCCAGAGGTAGTGGGACACAGCACACAGAGGTAGTGGGACACAGCGCAGAGGTAGTGGGACACAGCGCCCAGAGGTAGTGGGACACAGCACACAGAGGTAGTGGGACACAGCGCCCAGAGGTAGTGGGACACAGCACACAGAGGTAGTGGGACACAGCACACAGAGGTAGTGGGACACAGCACACAGAGGTAGTGGGACACAGCACACAGAGGTAGTGGGACACAGTACACAGAGGTAGTGGGACACAGTACACAGAGGTAGTGGGACACAGCACACAGAGGTAGTGGGACACAGCACAGAGGTAGTGGGACACAGCGCCCAGAGGTAGTGGGACACAGCACACAGAGGTAGTGGGACACAGCACACAGAGGTAGTGGGACACAGCGCACAGAGGTAGTGGGACACAGCGCAGAGGTAGTGGGACACAGCACACAGAGGTAGTGGGACACAGCACACAGAGGTAGTGGGACACAGCGCAGAGGTAGTGGGACACAGCGCAGAGGTAGTGGGACACAGCGCCCAGAGGTAGTGGGACACAGCGCACAGAGGTAGTGGGACACAGCACACAGAGGTAGTGGGACACAGCACACAGAGGTAGTGGGACACAGTACAGAGGTAGTGGGACACAGCACACAGAGGTAGTGGGACACAGCACACAGAGGTAGTGGGACACAGCACACAGAGGTAGTGGGACACAGCACACAGAGGTAGTGGGACACAGCGCACAGAGGTAGTGGGACACAGCGCAGAGGTAGTGGGACACAGCACACAGAGGTAGTGGGACACAGCGCACAGAGGTAGTGGGACACAGTGCCCAGAGGTAGTGGGACACAGCACACAGAGGTAGTGGGACACAGCGCAGAGGTAGTGGGACACAGCGCCCAGAGGTAGTGGGACACAGCACACAGAGGTAGTGGGACACAGCGCCCAGAGGTAGTGGGACACAGCACACAGAGGTAGTGGGACACAGCACACAGAGGTAGTGGGACACAGCACACAGAGGTAGTGGGACACAGCACACAGAGGTAGTGGGACACAGTACACAGAGGTAGTGGGACACAGCACACAGAGGTAGTGGGACACAGCACAGAGGTAGTGGGACACAGCGCCCAGAGGTAGTGGGACACAGCACACAGAGGTAGTGGGACACAGCACACAGAGGTAGTGGGACACAGCGCACAGAGGTAGTGGGACACAGCGCAGAGGTAGTGGGACACAGCACACAGAGGTAGTGGGACACAGCACACAGAGGTAGTGGGACACAGCGCAGAGGTAGTGGGACACAGCGCAGAGGTAGTGGGACACAGCGCCCAGAGGTAGTGGGACACAGCGCACAGAGGTAGTGGGACACAGCACACAGAGGTAGTGGTACACAGCACACAGAGGTAGTGGTACACAGCACACAGAGGTAGTGGGACACAGCACAGAGGTAGTGGGACACAGCACACAGAGGTAGTGGGACACAGCACACAGAGGTAGTGGGACACAGCACACAGAGGTAGTGGGACACAGCACACAGAGGTAGTGGGACACAGCGCACAGAGGTAGTGGGACACAGCGCAGAGGTAGTGGGACACAGCACACAGAGGTAGTGGGACACAGCGCACAGAGGTAGTGGGACACAGCGCAGAGGTAGTGGGACACAGCACACAGAGGTAGTGGGACACAGCGCACAGAGGTAGTGGGACACAGCGCAGAGGTAGTGGGACACAGCACACAGAGGTAGTGGGACACAGCACACAGAGGTAGTGGGACACAGCGCCCAGAGGTAGTGGGACACAGCACACAGAGGTAGTGGGACACAGCGCCCAGAGGTAGTGGGACACAGCACACAGAGGTAGTGGGACGCAACGCCCAGAGGTAGTGGGACACAGCACACAGAGGTAGTGGGACATAGCACACAGAGGTAGTGGGACACAGCGCCCAGAGGTAGTGGGACACAGCACACAGAGGTAGTGGGACACAGCGCCCTGAGGTAGTTGGACACAGCACACAGAGGTAGTGGGACACAGCACACAGAGGTAGTGGGACACAGCACACAGAGGTAGTGGGACACAGCGCAGAGGTAGTGGGACACAGCACACAGAGGTAGTGGGACACAGCGCCCAGAGGTAGTGGGACACAGCGCCCAGAGGTAGTGGGACACAGCACACAGAGGTAGTGGGACACAGCACACAGAGGTAGTGGGACACAGCACACAGAGGTAGTGGGACACAGCACACAGAGGTAGTGGGACACAGCGCCCAGAGGTAGTGGGACACAGCACACAGAGGTAGTGGGACACAGCGCCCAGAGTTAGTGGGACACAGCACACAGAGGTAGTGGGACACAGCACACAGAGGTAGTGGGACACAGCACACAGAGGTAGTGGGACACAGCGCCCAGAGGTAGTGGGACACAGCACACAGAGGTAGTGGGACACAGCGCAGAGGTAGTGGGACACAGCGCCCAGAGGTAGTGGGACACAGCGCCCAGAGGTAGTGGGACACAGCGCCCAGAGGTAGTGGGACACAGCACACAGAGGTAGTGGGACACAGCACACAGAGGTAGTGGGACACAGCACACAGAGGTAGTGGGACACAGCGCCCAGAGGTAGTGGGACACAGCACACAGAGGTAGTGGGACACAGCGCAGAGGTAGTGGGACACAGCGCCCAGAGGTAGTGGGACACAGCACACAGAGGTAGTGGGACACAGCGCCCAGAGGTAGTGGGACACAGCACACAGAGGTAGTGGGACACAGCACACAGAGGTAGTGGGACACAGCACACAGAGGTAGTGGGACACAGCACACAGAGGTAGTGGGACACAGTACACAGAGGTAGTGGGACACAGTACACAGAGGTAGTGGGACACAGCACACAGAGGTAGTGGGACACAGCACAGAGGTAGTGGGACACAGCGCCCAGAGGTAGTGGGACACAGCACACAGAGGTAGTGGGACACAGCACACAGAGGTAGTGGGACACAGCGCACAGAGGTAGTGGGACACAGCGCAGAGGTAGTGGGACACAGCACACAGAGGTAGTGGGACACAGCACACAGAGGTAGTGGGACACAGCACACAGAGGTAGTGGTACACAACACACAGAGGTAGTGGGACACAGCACACAGAGGAAGTGGGACACAGCACACAGAGGTAGTGGGACACAGCACACAGAGGTAGTGGGACACAGCGCCCAGAGGTAGTGGGACACAGAGCAGAGGTAGTGGGACACAGCACACAGAGGTAGTGGGACACAGCGCACAGAGGTAGTGGGACACAGCGCCCAGAGGTAGTGGGACACAGCGCAGAGGTAGTGGGACACAGCACACAGAGGTAGTGGGACACAGCGCACAGAGGTAGTGGGACACAGCGCCCAGAGGTAGTGGGACACAGCACACAGAGGTAGTGGGACACAGCGCAGAGGTAGTGGGACACAGCGCCCAGAGGTAGTGGGACACAGCACACAGAGGTAGTGGGACACAGCGCCCAGAGGTAGTGGGACACAGCACACAGAGGTAGTGGGACACAGCACACAGAGGTAGTGGGACACAGCACACAGAGGTAGTGGGACACAGCACACAGAGGTAGTGGGACACAGTACACAGAGGTAGTGGGACACAGTACACAGAGGTAGTGGGACACAGCACACAGAGGTAGTGGGACACAGCACAGAGGTAGTGGGACACAGCGCCCAGAGGTAGTGGGACACAGCACACAGAGGTAGTGGGACACAGCACACAGAGGTAGTGGGACACAGCGCACAGAGGTAGTGGGACACAGCGCAGAGGTAGTGGGACACAGCACACAGAGGTAGTGGGACACAGCACACAGAGGTAGTGGGACACAGCGCAGAGGTAGTGGGACACAGCGCAGAGGTAGTGGGACACAGCGCCCAGAGGTAGTGGGACACAGCGCACAGAGGTAGTGGGACACAGCACACAGAGGTAGTGGGACACAGCACACAGAGGTAGTGGGACACAGTACAGAGGTAGTGGGACACAGCACACAGAGGTAGTGGGACACAGCACACAGAGGTAGTGGGACACAGCACACAGAGGTAGTGGGACACAGCACACAGAGGTAGTGGGACACAGCGCACAGAGGTAGTGGGACACAGCGCAGAGGTAGTGGGACACAGCACACAGAGGTAGTGGGACACAGCGCACAGAGGTAGTGGGACACAGTGCCCAGAGGTAGTGGGACACAGCACACAGAGGTAGTGGGACACAGCGCAGAGGTAGTGGGACACAGCGCCCAGAGGTAGTGGGACACAGCACACAGAGGTAGTGGGACACAGCGCCCAGAGGTAGTGGGACACAGCACACAGAGGTAGTGGGACACAGCACACAGAGGTAGTGGGACACAGCACACAGAGGTAGTGGGACACAGCACACAGAGGTAGTGGGACACAGTACACAGAGGTAGTGGGACACAGCACACAGAGGTAGTGGGACACAGCACAGAGGTAGTGGGACACAGCGCCCAGAGGTAGTGGGACACAGCACACAGAGGTAGTGGGACACAGCACACAGAGGTAGTGGGACACAGCGCACAGAGGTAGTGGGACACAGCGCAGAGGTAGTGGGACACAGCACACAGAGGTAGTGGGACACAGCACACAGAGGTAGTGGGACACAGCGCAGAGGTAGTGGGACACAGCGCAGAGGTAGTGGGACACAGCGCCCAGAGGTAGTGGGACACAGCGCACAGAGGTAGTGGGACACAGCACACAGAGGTAGTGGTACACAGCACACAGAGGTAGTGGTACACAGCACACAGAGGTAGTGGGACACAGCACAGAGGTAGTGGGACACAGCACACAGAGGTAGTGGGACACAGCGCCCAGAGGTAGTGGGACACAGCGCCCAGAGGTAGTGGGACACAGCGCCCAGAGGTAGTGGGACACAGCGCCCAGAGGTAGTGGGACACAGCACACAGAGGTAGTGGGACACAGCACACAGAGCTAGTGGGACACAGCGCAGAGGTAGTGGGACACAGCGCACAGAGGTAGTGGGACACAGCGCACAGAGGTAGTGGGACACAGCGCAGAGGTAGTGGGACACAGCACACAGAGGTAGTGGGACACAGCGCAGAGGTAGTGGGACACAGCACACAGAGGTAGTGGGACACAGCACACAGAGGTAGTGGGACACAGCACACAGAGGTAGTGGGACACAGCGCACAGAGGTAGTGGGACACAGCACACAGAGGTAGTGGGACACAGCACACAGAGGTAGTGGGACACAGCGCCCAGAGGTAGTGGTACACAGCACACAGAGGTAGTGGGACACAGCACACAGAGGTAGTGGGACACAGCACACAGAGGTAGTGGGACACAGCGCCCAGAGGTAGTGGGACACAGCACACAGAGGTAGTGGGACACAGCACACAGAGGTAGTGGGACACAGCGCCCAGAGGTAGTGGGACACAGCACACAGAGGTAGTGGGACACAGCACACAGAGGTAGTGGGACACAGCGCCCAGAGGTAGTGGTACACAGCACACAGAGGTAGTGGGACACAGCACACAGAGGTAGTGGGACACAGCACACAGAGGTAGTGGGACACAGCGCCCAGAGGTAGTGGGACACAGCACACAGAGGTAGTGGGACACAGCACACAGAGGTAGTGGGACACAGCGCCCAGAGGTAGTGGGACACAGCACACAGAGGTAGTGGGACACAGCACACAGAGGTAGTGGGACACAGCGCCCAGAGGTAGTGGTACACAGCACACAGAGGTAGTGGGACACAGCACACAGAGGTAGTGGGACACAGCACACAGAGGTAGTGGGACACAGCGCCCAGAGGTAGTGGGACACAGCACACAGAGGTAGTGGGACACAGCACACAGAGGTAGTGGGACACAGCACACAGAGGTAGTGGGACACAGCACACAGAGGTAGTGGGACACAGCACACAGAGGTAGTGGGACACAGCACACAGAGGTAGTGGGACACAGCACACAGAGGTAGTGGGACACAGCACACAGAGGTAGTGGGACACAGCACACCGAGGTAGTGGGACACAGCACACAGAGGTAGTGGGACACAGCGCACAGAGGTAGTGGGACACAGCACACAGAGGTAGTGGGACACAGCACACAGAGGTAGTGGGACACAGCGCAGAGGTAGTGGGACACAGCGCAGAGGTAGTGGGACACAGCACACAGAGGTAGTGGGACACAGCACACAGAGGTAGTGGGACACAGCGCACAGAGGTAGTGGGACACAGCACACAGAGGTAGTGGGACACAGCACACATAGGTAGTGGGACACAGCACACAGAGGTAGTGGGACACAGCACACAGAGGTAGTGGGACACAGCACACAGAGGTAGTTGGACACAGCGCAGAGGTAGTGGGACACAGCGCACAGAGGTAGTGGGACACAGCACACAGAGGTAGTGGGACACAGCACACAGAGGTAGTGGGACACAGCACACAGAGGTAGTGGGACACAGCACACAGAGGTAGTGGGACACAGCGCACAGAGGTAGTGGGACACAGCACACAGAGGTAGTGGGACACAGCACACAGAGGTAGTGGGACACAGCACACAGAGGTAGTGGGACACAGCACACAGAGGTAGTGGGACACAGCACACAGAGGTAGTGGGACACAGCGCAGAGGTAGTGGGACACAGCGCAGAGGTAGTGGGACACAGCGCACAGAGGTAGTGGGACACAGCACAGAGGTAGTGGGACACAGCACACAGAGGTAGTGGGACACAGCGCAGAGGTAGTGGGACACAGAACACAGAGGTAGTGGGACACAGCACAGAGGTAGTGGGACACAGCACACAGAGGTAGTGGGACACAGCACACAGAGGTAGTGGGCCACAGCACACAGAGGTAGTGGGACACAGCACACAGAGGTAGTGGGACACAGCGCCCAGAGGTAGTGGGACACAGCGCCCAGAGGTAGTGGGACACAGCGCCCAGAGGTAGTGGGACACAGCGCACAGAGGTAGTGGGACACAGCACACAGAGGTAGTGGGACACAGCACACAGAGGTAGTGGGACACAGCACACAGAGGTAGTGGAACACAGCACACAGAGGTAGTGGGACACAGCGCCCAGAGGTAGTGGGACACAGCGCCCAGAGGTAGTGGGACACAGAACACAGAGGTAGTGGGACACAGCACACAGAGGTAGTGGGACACAGCACACAGAGGTAGTGGGACACAGCACACAGAGGTAGTGGGACACAGCACACAGAGGTAGTGGGACACAGCACACAGAGGTAGTGGGACACAGCACACAGAGGTTGTGGGACACAGCACACAGAGGTAGTGGGACACAGCACACAGAGGTAGTGGGACACAGCACACAGAGGTAGTGGGACACAGCACACAGAGGTAGTGGGACACAGCGCACAGAGGTAGTGGGACACAGCACACAGAGGTAGTGGGACACAGCACACAGAGGTAGTGGGACACAGCACACCGAGGTAGTGGGACACAGCACACAGAGGTAGTGGGACACAGCGCACAGAGGTAGTGGGACACAGCACACAGAGGTAGTGGGACACAGCGCACAGAGGTAGTGGGACACAGCGCAGAGGTAGTGGGACACAGCGCAGAGGTAGTGGGACACAGCACACAGAGGTAGTGGGACACAGCACACAGAGGTAGTGGGACACAGCGCACAGAGGTAGTGGGACACAGCACACAGAGGTAGTGGGACACAGCACACATAGGTAGTGGGACACAGCACACAGAGGTAGTGGGACACAGAACACAGAGGTAGTTGGACACAGCGCAGAGGTAGTGGGACACAGCACACAGAGGTAGTGGGACACAGCACACAGAGGTAGTGGGACACAGCACACAGAGGTAGTGGGACACAGCACACAGAGGTAGTGGAACACAGCACACAGAGGTAGTGGGACACAGCGCCCAGAGGTAGTGGGACACAGCACACAGAGGTAGTGGGACACAGCACACAGAGGTAGTGGGACACAGCACACAGAGGTAGTGGGACACAGCACACAGAGGTAGTGGGACACAGCACACAGAGGTAGTGGGACACAGCACACAGAGGTAGTGGGACACAGCACACAGAGGTAGTGGGACACAGCACACAGAGGTAGTGGGACACAGAACACAGAGGTAGTGGGACACAGCACACAGAGGTAGTGGGACACAGCACACAGAGGTAGTGGGACACAGCACACAGAGGTAGTGGGACACAGCACACAGAGGTAGTGGGACACAGCACACAGAGGTTGTGGGACACAGCACACAGAGGTAGTGGGACACAGCACACATAGGTAGTGGGACACAGCACACAGAGGTAGTGGGACACAGCACACAGAGGTAGTGGGACACAGCACACAGAGGTAGTGGGACACAGCACACAGAGGTAGTGGGACACAGCACACAGAGGTAGTGGGACACAGCACACAGAGGTAGTGGGACACAGCACACCGAGGTAGTGGGACACAGCACACAGAGGTAGTGGGACACAGCACACAGAGGTAGTGGGACACAGCACACAGAGGTAGTGGGACACAGCGCAGAGGTAGTGGGACACAGCGCACAGAGGTAGTGGGACACAGCGCAGAGGTAGTGGGACACAGCACACAGAGGTAGTGGGACACAGCACACAGAGGTAGTGGGACACAGCACACAGAGGTAGTGGGACACAGCACACAGAGGTAGTGGGACACAGCACACAGAGGTAGTGGGACACAGCACACCGAGGTAGTGGGACACAGCGCAGAGTTAGTGGGACACAGCACACATAGGTAGTGGGACACAGCACACAGAGGTAGTGGGACACAGCACACAGAGGTAGTGGGACACAGCACACAGAGGTAGTGGGACACAGCACACCGAGGTAGTGGGAAACAGCACACCGAGGTAGTGGGACACAGCACACAGAGGTAGTGGGACACAGCACACAGAGGTAGTGGGACACAGCACACAGAGGTAGTGGGACACAGCACACAGAGGTAGTGGGACACAGCGCAGAGGTAGTGGGACACAGCACACAGAGGTAGTGGGACACAGCACACAGAGGTAGTGGGACACAGCACACAGAGGTAGTGGGACACAGCACACCGAGGTAGTGGGACACAGCACACCGAGGTAGTGGGACACAGCACACAGAGGTAGTGGGACACAGCACACAGAGGTAGTGGGACACAGCGCACAGAGGTAGTGGGACACAGCGCACAGAGGTAGTGGGACACAGCACACAGAGGTAGTGGGACACAGCGCACAGAGGTAGTGGGACACAGCGCACAGAGGTAGTGGGACACAGCACACAGAGGTAGTGGGACACAGCGCAGAGGTAGTGGGACACAGCGCACAGAGGTAGTGGGACACAGCACACAGAGGTAGTGGGACACAGCACAGAGGTAGTGGGACACAGCACACAGAGGTAGTGGGACACAGCGCAGAGGTAGTGGGACACAGAACACAGAGGTAGTGGGACACAGCACAGAGGTAGTGGGACACAGCACACAGAGGTAGTGGGACACAGCACACAGAGGTAGTGGGCCACAGCGCACAGAGGTAGTGGGCCACAGCACACAGAGGTAGTGGGACACAGCGCCCAGAGGTAGTGGGACACAGCGCCCAGAGGTAGTGGGACACAGCGCCCAGAGGTAGTGGGACACAGCGCACAGAGGTAGTGGGACACAGCACACAGAGGTAGTGGGACACAGCACACAGAGGTAGTGGGACACAGCGCAGAGGTAGTGGGACACAGCGCCCAGAGGTAGTGGGACACAGCACACAGAGGTAGTGGGACACAGCGCCCAGAGGTAGTGGGACACAGCGCCCAGAGGTAGTGGGACAAGGCTCACAGAGGTAGTGGGACACAGCACACAGAGGTAGTGGGACACAGCACACAGAGGTAGTGGGACACAGCACACAGAGGTAGTGGGACACAGCACACAGAGGTAGTGGGACACAGCGCAGAGGTAGTGGGACACAGCGCACAGAGGTAGTGGGACACAGCGCACAGAGGTAGTGGGACACAGCGCCCAGAGGTAGTGGGACACAGCGCCCAGAGGTAGTGGGACACAGCGCACAGAGGTAGTGGGACACAGCGCAGAGGTAGTGGGACACAGCGCAGAGGTAGTGGGACACAGCACACAGAGGTAGTGGGACACAGCACACAGAGGTAGTGGGACACAGCGCACAGAGGTAGTGGGACACAGCGCACAGAGGTAGTGGGACACAGCGCACAGAGGTAGTGGGACACAGCGCACAGAGGTAGTGGGACACAGCGCACAGAGGTAGTGGGACACAGCACACAGAGGTAGTGGGACACAGCACACAGAGGTAGTGGGACACAGCACACAGAGGTAGTGGGACACAGCACACAGAGGTAGTGGGACACAGAACACAGAGGTAGTTGGACACAGCGCAGAGGTAGTGGGACACAGCACACAGAGGTAGTGGGACACAGCACACAGAGGTAGTGGGACACAGCACACAGAGGTAGTGGGACACAGCACACAGAGGTAGTGGGACACAGCACACAGAGGTTGTGGGACACAGCACACAGAGGTAGTGGGACACAGCACACAGAGGTAGTGGGACACAGCACACAGAGGTAGTGGGACACAGCACACAGAGGTAGTGGGACACAGCACACAGAGGTAGTGGGACACAGCACACAGAGGTAGTGGGACACAGCACACAGAGGTAGTGGGACACAGCACACCGAGGTAGTGGGACACAGCACACCGAGGTAGTGGGACACAGCACACAGAGGTAGTGGGACACAGCGCAGAGGTAGTGGGACACAGCGCACAGAGGTAGTGGGACACAGCACACAGAGGTAGTGGGACACAGCACACCGAGGTAGTGGGACACAGCACACCGAGGTAGTGGGACACAGCACACCGAGGTAGTCGGACACAGCACACAGAGGTAGTGGGACACAGCACACAGAGGTAGTGGGACACAGCGCAGAGGTAGTGGGACACAGCGCACAGAGGTAGTGGGACACAGCACACAGAGGTAGTGGGACACAGCGCAGAGGTAGTGGGACACAGCACACAGAGGTAGTGGGACACAGCGCACAGAGGTAGTGGGACACAGCGCACAGAGGTAGTTGGACACAGCGCAGAGGTAGTGGGACACAGCACACAGAGGTAGTGGGACACAGCACACAGAGGTAGTGGGACACAGCACACAGAGGTAGTGGGACACAGCACACAGAGGTAGTGGGACACAGCACACAGAGGTAGTGGGACACAGCACACAGAGGTAGTGGGACACAGCACACAGAGGTAGTGGGACACAGCACACAGAGGTAGTGGGACACAGCACACCGAGGTAGTGGGACACAGCACACAGAGGTAGTGGGACACAGCACACAGAGGTAGTGGGACACAGCGCAGAGGTAGTGGGACACAGCGCACAGAGGTAGTGGGACACA
Source organism: Salvelinus alpinus (assembly GCF_045679555.1). Taxonomy (NCBI): domain Eukaryota; kingdom Metazoa; phylum Chordata; class Actinopteri; order Salmoniformes; family Salmonidae; genus Salvelinus; species Salvelinus alpinus. Next base: position 32,723,258 of record NC_092087.1, on the reverse strand, counting down.
GCACACAGAGGTAGTGGGACACAGCACACCGAGGTAGTGGGACACAGCACACCGAGGTAGTCGGACACAGCACACAGAGGTAGTGGGACACAGCACACAGAGGTAGTGGGACACAGCGCAGAGGTAGTGGGACACAGCGCACAGAGGTAGTGGGACACAGCACACAGAGGTAGTGGGACACAGCGCAGAGGTAGTGGGACACAGCACACAGAGGTAGTGGGACACAGCACACAGAGGTAGTGGGACACAGCACACAGAGGTAGTGGGACACAGCACACAGAGGTAGTGGGACACAGCACACAGAGGTAGTGGGACACAGCACACAGAGGTAGTGGGACACAGCACACAGAGGTAGTGGGACACAGCACACAGAGGTAGTGGGACACAGAACACAGAGGTAGTGGGACACAGAACACAGAGGTAGTGGGACACAGCACACAGAGGTAGTGGGACACAGCACACAGAGGTAGTGGGACACAGCACACAGAGGTAGTGGGACACAGCACACAGAGGTAGTGGGACACAGCACACAGAGGTAGTGGGACACAGCACGCAGAGGTAGTGGGACACAGCACACAGAGGTAGTGGGACACAGCACACAGAGGTAGTGGGACACAGCACACAGAGGTAGTGGGACACAGCACACAGAGGTAGTGGGACACAGCACACAGAGGTAGTGGGACACAGCACACATAGGTAGTGGGACACAGCACACAGAGGTAGTGGGACACAGCACACAGAGGTAGTGGGACACAGCACACAGAGGTAGTGGGACACAGCACACAGAGGTAGTGGGACACAGCACACAGAGGTAGTGGGACACAGCACACAGAGGTAGTGGGACACAGAACACAGAGGTAGTGGGACACAGCGCAGAGGTAGTGGGACACAGCGCAGAGGTAGTGGGACACAGCACACAGAGGTAGTGGGACACAGCGCACAGAGGTAGTGGGACACAGCGCACAGAGGTAGTGGGACACAGCGCAGAGGTAGTGGGACACAGCACACAGAGGTAGTGGGACACAGCACACAGAGGTAGTGGGACACAGCACACAGAGGTAGTGGGACACAGCGCCCAGAGGTAGTGGGACACAGCACACAGAGGTAGTGGGACACAGCACACCGAGGTAGTGGGACACAGCACACAGAGGTAGTGGGACACAGCACACAGAGGTAGTGGGACACAGCACACAGAGGTAGTGGGACACAGCGCAGAGGTAGTGGGACACAGCGCACAGAGGTAGTGGGACACAGCGCAGAGGTAGTGGGACACAGCACACAGAGGTAGTGGGACACAGCACACAGAGGTAGTGGGACACAGCACACAGAGGTAGTGGGACACAGCACACAGAGGTAGTGGGACACAGCACACAGAGGTAGTGGGACACAGCGCAGAGGTAGTGGGACACAGCACACAGAGGTAGTGGGACACAGCGCCCAGAGGTAGTGGGACACAGCACACAGAGGTAGTGGGACACAGCACACAGAGGTAGTGGGACACAGCACACAGAGGTAGTGGGACACAGCACACAGAGGTAGTGGGACACAGCACACAGAGGTAGTGGGACACAGCACCCAGAGGTAGTGGGACACAGCGCCCAGAGGTAGTGGGACACAGCACACAGTGGTAGTGGGACACAGCACACAGAGGTTGTGGGACACAGCACACAGAGGTAGTGGGACACAGCACACAGAGGTAGTGGGACACAGCACACAGAGGTAGTGGGACACAGCACACAGAGGTAGTGGGACACAGCACACAGAGGTAGTGGGACACAGCACACAGAGGTAGTGGGACACAGCACACAGAGGTAGTGGGACACAGCACACCGAGGTAGTGGGACACAGCACACCGAGGTAGTGGGACACAGCACACAGAGGTAGTGGGACACAGCGCAGAGGTAGTGGGACACAGCGCACAGAGGTAGTGGGACACAGCACACAGAGGTAGTGGGACACAGCACACCGAGGTAGTGGGACACAGCACACCGAGGTAGTCGGACACAGCACACAGAGGTAGTGGGACACAGCACACAGAGGTAGTGGGACACAGCGCAGAGGTAGTGGGACACAGCGCACAGAGGTAGTGGGACACAGCACACAGAGGTAGTGGGACACAGCGCAGAGGTAGTGGGACACAGCACACAGAGGTAGTGGGACACAGCACACAGAGGTAGTGGGACACAGCACACAGAGGTAGTGGGACACAGCACACAGAGGTAGTGGGACACAGCGCAGAGGTAGTGGGACACAGCACACAGAGGTAGTGGGACACAGCACACAGAGGTAGTGGGACACAGCACACAGAGGTAGTGGGACACAGCGCAGAGGTAGTGGGACACAGCACACAGAGGTAGTGGGACACAGCGCCCAGAGGTAGTGGGACACAGCACACAGAGGTAGTGGGACACAGCACACAGAGGTAGTGGGACACAGCACACAGAGGTAGTGGGACACAGCACACAGAGGTAGTGGGACACAGCACACAGAGGTAGTGGGACACAGCACCCAGAGGTAGTGGGACACAGCGCCCAGAGGTAGTGGGACACAGCACACAGTGGTAGTGGGACACAGCACACAGAGGTAGTGGGACACAGCACACAGAGGTAGTGGGACACAGCGCAAAGGTAGTGGGACACAGCACACAGAGGTAGTGGGACACAGCGCACAGAGGTAGTGGGACACAGCGCAGAGGTAGTGGGACACAGCACACAGAGGTAGTGGGACACAGCGCACAGAGGTAGTGGGACACAGCGCACAGAGGTAGTGGGACACAGCACACAGAGGTAGTGGGACACAGCCCACAGAGGTAGTGGGACACAGCGCACAGAGGTAGTGGGACACAGCACACAGAGGTAGTGGGACACAGCACACAGAGGTAGTGGGACACAGCACACAGAGGTAGTGGGACACAGCACACAGAGGTAGTGGGACACAGCACACAGAGGTAGTGGGACACAGAACACAGAGGTAGTGGGACACAGCGCAGAGGTAGTGGGACACAGCGCAGAGGTAGTGGGACACAGCACACAGAGGTAGTGGGACACAGCACACAGAGGTAGTGGGACACAGCACACAGAGGTAGTGGGACACAGCACACAGAGGTAGTGGGACACAGCGCAGAGGTAGTGGGACACAGCACACAGAGGTAGTGGGACACAGCACACAGAGGTAGTGGGACACAGCACACAGAGGTAGTGGGACACAGCGCAGAGGTAGTGGGACACAGCACACAGAGGTAGTGGGACACAGCGCCCAGAGGTAGTGGGACACAGCACACAGAGGTAGTGGGACACAGCACACAGAGGTAGTGGGACACAGCACACAGAGGTAGTGGGACACAGCACACAGAGGTAGTGGGACACAGCACACAGAGGTAGTGGGACACAGCACCCAGAGGTAGTGGGACACAGCGCCCAGAGGTAGTGGGACACAGCACACAGTGGTAGTGGGACACAGCACACAGAGGTAGTGGGACACAGCACACAGAGGTAGTGGGACACAGCGCAAAGGTAGTGGGACACAGCACACAGAGGTAGTGGGACACAGCGCACAGAGGTAGTGGGACACAGCGCAGAGGTAGTGGGACACAGCACACAGAGGTAGTGGGACACAGCGCACAGAGGTAGTGGGACACAGCGCACAGAGGTAGTGGGACACAGCACACAGAGGTAGTGGGACACAGCCCACAGAGGTAGTGGGACACAGCGCACAGAGGTAGTGGGACACAGCACACAGAGGTAGTGGGACACAGCACACAGAGGTAGTGGGACACAGCACACAGAGGTAGTGGGACACAGCACACAGAGGTAGTGGGACACAGCGCACAGAGGTAGTGGGACACAGCGCACAGAGGTAGTGGGACACAGCGCAGAGGTAGTGGGACACAGCGCACAGAGGTAGTGGGACACAGCACACAGAGGTAGTGGGACACAGCGCAGAGGTAGTGGGACACAGCACACAGAGGTAGTGGGACACAGCACACAGAGGTAGTGGGACACAGCACACAGAGGTAGTGGGACACAGCACACAGAGGTAGTGGGACACAGCGCAGAGGTAGTGGGACACAGCACACAGAGGTAGTGGGACACAGCACACAGAGGTAGTGGGACACAGCACACAGAGGTAGTGGGACACAGCGCAGAGGTAGTGGGACACAGCACACAGAGGTAGTGGGACACAGCGCCCAGAGGTAGTGGGACACAGCACACAGAGGTAGTGGGACACAGCACACAGAGGTAGTGGGACACAGCACACAGAGGTAGTGGGACACAGCACACAGAGGTAGTGGGACACAGCACACAGAGGTAGTGGGACACAGCACCCAGAGGTAGTGGGACACAGCACACAGAGGTAGTGGGACACAGCACACAGAGGTAGTGGGACACAGCACACAGAGGTAGTGGGACACAGCACACAGAGGTAGTGGGACACAGCGCAAAGAGTAGTGGGACACAGCACACAGAGGTAGTGGGACACAGCGCACAGAGGTAGTGGGACACAGCGCAGAGGTAGTGGGACACAGCACACAGAGGTAGTGGGACACAGCGCACAGAGGTAGTGGGACACAGCACACAGAGGTAGTGGGACACAGCACACAGAGGTATTGGGACACAGCACACAGAGGTAGTGGGACACAGCACACAGAGGTAGTGGGACACAGCACACAGAGGTAGTGGGACACAGCACACAGAGGTAGTGGGACACAGCACACAGAGGTAGTGGGACACAGCACACAGAGGTAGTGGGACACAGCACACAGAGGTAGTGGGACACAGAACACAGAGGTAGTGGGACACAGCGCAGAGGTAGTGGGACACAGCGCAGAGGTAGTGGGACACAGCACACAGAGGTAGTGGGACACAGCACACAGAGGTAGTGGGACACAGCACACAGAGGTAGTGGGACACAGCACACAGAGGTAGTGGGACACAGCGCAGAGGTAGTGGGACACAGCACACAGAGGTAGTGGGACACAGCACACAGAGGTAGTGGGACACAGCACACAGAGGTAGTGGGACACAGCGCAGAGGTAGTGGGACACAGCACACAGAGGTAGTGGGACACAGCGCCCAGAGGTAGTGGGACACAGCACACAGAGGTAGTGGGACACAGCACACAGAGGTAGTGGGACACAGCACACAGAGGTAGTGGGACACAGCACACAGAGGTAGTGGGACACAGCACACAGAGGTAGTGGGACACAGCACCCAGAGGTAGTGGGACACAGCGCCCAGAGGTAGTGGGACACAGCACACAGTGGTAGTGGGACACAGCACACAGAGGTAGTGGGACACAGCACACAGAGGTAGTGGGACACAGCGCAAAGGTAGTGGGACACAGCACACAGAGGTAGTGGGACACAGCGCACAGAGGTAGTGGGACACAGCGCAGAGGTAGTGGGACACAGCACACAGAGGTAGTGGGACACAGCGCACAGAGGTAGTGGGACACAGCGCACAGAGGTAGTGGGACACAGCACACAGAGGTAGTGGGACACAGCCCACAGAGGTAGTGGGACACAGCGCACAGAGGTAGTGGGACACAGCACACAGAGGTAGTGGGACACAGCACACAGAGGTAGTGGGACACAGCACACAGAGGTAGTGGGACACAGCACACAGAGGTAGTGGGACACAGCACACAGAGGTAGTGGGACACAGAACACAGAGGTAGTGGGACACAGCGCAGAGGTAGTGGGACACAGCGCAGAGGTAGTGGGACACAGCACACAGAGGTAGTGGGACACAGCGCACAGAGGTAGTGGGACACAGCGCACAGAGGTAGTGGGACACAGCGCAGAGGTAGTGGGACACAGCACACAGAGGTAGTGGGACACAGCACACAGAGGTAGTGGGACACAGCACACAGAGGTAGTGGGACACAGCGCCCAGAGGTAGTGGGACACAGCACACAGAGGTAGTGGGACACAGCGCCCAGAGGTAGTGGGACACAGCACACAGACGTAGTGGGACACAGCACACAGAGGTAGTGGGACACAGCGCAGAGGTAGTGGGACACAGCACACAGAGGTAGTGGGACACAGCGCCCAGAGGTAGTGGGACACAGCACACAGAGGTAGTGGGACACAGCACACAGAGGTAGTGGGACACAGCGCACAGAGGTAGTGGGACACAGCGCAGAGGTAGTGGGACACAGCACACAGAGGTAGTGGGACACAGCGCAGAGGTAGTGGGACACAGCACACAGAGGTAGTGGGACACAGCACACAGAGGTAGTGGGACACAGCACACAGAGGTAGTGGGACACAGCGCAGAGGTAGTGGGACACAGCACACAGAGGTAGTGGGACACAGCGCCCAGAGGTAGTGGGACACAGCACACAGAGGTAGTGGGACACAGCACACAGAGGTAGTGGGACACAGCACACAGAGGTAGTGGGACACAGCACACAGAGGTAGTGGGACACAGCACACAGAGGTAGTGGGACACAGCACACAGAGGTAGTGGGACACAGCACACAGAGGTAGTGGGACACAGCACACAGAGGTAGTGGGACACAGAACACAGAGGTAGTGGGACACAGAACACAGAGGTAGTGGGACACAGCACACAGAGGTAGTGGGACACAGCACACAGAGGTAGTGGGACACAGCACACAGAGGTAGTGGGACACAGCACACAGAGGTAGTGGGACACAGAACACAGAGGTAGTGGGACACAGAACACAGAGGTAGTGGGACACAGCACACAGAGGTAGTGGGACACAGCACACAGAGGTAGTGGGACACAGCACACAGAGGTAGTGGGACACAGCACACAGAGGTAGTGGGACACAGCACACAGAGGTAGTGGGACACAGCACGCAGAGGTAGTGGGACACAGCACACCGAGGTAGTGGGACACAGCACACAGAGGTAGTGGGACACAGCACACAGAGGTAGTGGGACACAGCACACAGAGGTAGTGGGACACAGCACACAGAGGTAGTGGGACACAGCACACAGAGGTAGTGGGACACAGCGCACAGAGGTAGTGGGACACAGCGCACAGAGGTAGTGGGACACAGCGCACAGAGGTAGTGGGACACAGCACACAGAGGTAGTGGGACACAGCACACAGAGGTAGTGGGACACAGCACACAGAGGTAGTGGGACACAGCACACAGAGGTAGTGGGACACAGAACACAGAGGTAGTGGGACACAGCGCAGAGGTAGTGGGACACAGCGCAGAGGTAGTGGGACACAGCACACAGAGGTAGTGGGACACAGCACACAGAGGTAGTGGGTCACAGCGCACAGAGGTAGTGGGACACAGCGCACAGAGGTAGTGGGACACAGCGCAGAGGTAGTGGGACACAGCACACAGAGGTAGTGGGACACAGCACACAGAGGTAGTGGGACACAGCACACAGAGGTAGTGGGACACAGCGCCCAGAGGTAGTGGGACACAGCACACAGAGGTAGTGGGACACAGCGCCCAGAGGTAGTGGGACACAGCACACAGACGTAGTGGGACACAGCACACAGAGGTAGTGGGACACAGCGCCCAGAGGTAGTGGGACACAGCACACAGAGGTAGTGGGACACAGCGCAGAGGTAGTGGGACACAGCACACAGAGGTAGTGGGACACAGCGCCCAGAGGTAGTGGGACACAGCACACAGAGGTAGTGGGACACAGCACACAGAGGTAGTGGGACACAGCGCACAGAGGTAGTGGGACACAGCGCAGAGGTAGTGGGACACAGCACACAGAGGTAGTGGGACACAGCGCAGAGGTAGTGGGACACAGCACACAGAGGTAGTGGGACACAGCACACAGAGGTAGTGGGACACAGCACACAGAGGTAGTGGGACACAGCGCAGAGGTAGTGGGACACAGCACACAGAGGTAGTGGGACACAGCGCCCAGAGGTAGTGGGACACAGCACACAGAGGTAGTGGGACACAGCACACAGAGGTAGTGGGACACAGTACACAGAGGTAGTGGGACACAGCACACAGAGGTAGTGGGACACAGCACACAGAGGTAGTGGGACACAGCACACAGAGGTAGTGGGACACAGCACACAGAGGTTGTGGGACACAGCACACAGAGGTAGTGGGACACAGCACACAGAGGTAGTGGGACACAGCACACAGCGGTAGTGGGACACAGCACACAGAGGTAGTGGGACACAGCACACAGAGGTAGTGGGACACAGCACACAGAGGTAGTGGGACACAGCACACAGAGGTAGTGGGACACAGCACACATAGGTAGTGGGACACAGCACACAGAGGTAGTGGGACACAGAACACAGAGGTAGTGGGACACAGCACACAGAGGTAGTGGGACACAGCACACAGAGGTAGTGGGACACAGCACACAGAGGTAGTGGGACACAGCACACAGAGGTAGTGGGACACAGCACACAGAGGTTGTGGGACACAGCACACAGAGGTAGTGGGACACAGCACACAGAGGTAGTGGGACACAGCACACAGCGGTAGTGGGACACAGCACACAGAGGTAGTGGGACACAGCACACAGAGGTAGTGGGACACAGCACACAGAGGTAGTGGGACACAGCACACAGAGGTAGTGGGACACAGCACACAGAGGTAGTGGGACACAGCACACCGAGGTAGTGGGACACAGCACACCGAGGTAGTGGGACACAGCACACAGAGGTAGTGGGACACAGCACACAGAGGTAGTGGGACACAGCACACAGAGGTAGTGGGACACAGCGCAGAGGTAGTGGGACACAGCGCACAGAGGTAGTGGGACACAGCGCAGAGGTAGTGGGACACAGCACACAGAGGTAGTGGGACACAGCACACAGAGGTAGTGGGACACAGCACACAGAGGTAGTGGGACACAGCACACAGAGGTAGTGGGACACAGCACACAGAGGTAGTGGGACACAGCGCAGAGGTAGTGGGACACAGCACACAGAGGTAGTGGGACACAGCGCCCAGAGGTAGTGGGACACAGCACACAGAGGTAGTGGGACACAGCACACAGAGGTAGTGGGACACAGCACACAGAGGTAGTGGGACACAGCACACAGAGGTAGTGGGACACAGCACACAGAGGTAGTGGGACACAGCACCCAGAGGTAGTGGGACACAGCGCCCAGAGGTAGTGGGACACAGCACACAGTGGTAGTGGGACACAGCACACAGAGGTAGTGGGACACAGCACACAGAGGTAGTGGGACACAGCACACAGAGGTAGTGGGACACAGCACACATAGGTAGTGGGACACAGAACACAGAGGTAGTGGGACACAGAACACAGAGGTAGTGGGACACAGCACACAGAGGTAGTGGGACACAGCACACAGAGGTAGTGGGACACAGCACACAGAGGTAGTGGGACACAGCACACAGAGGTAGTGGGACACAGCACACAGAGGTTGTGGGACACAGCACACAGAGGTAGTGGGACACAGCACACAGAGGTAGTGGGACACAGCACACAGCGGTAGTGGGACACAGCACACAGAGGTAGTGGGACACAGCACACAGAGGTAGTGGGACACAGCACACAGAGGTAGTGGGACACAGCACACAGAGGTAGTGGGACACAGCACACAGAGGTAGTGGGACACAGCACACCGAGGTAGTGGGACACAGCACACAGAGGTAGTGGGACACAGCACACAGAGGTAGTGGGACACAGCACACAGAGGTAGTGGGACACAGCGCAGAGGTAGTGGGACACAGCGCACAGAGGTAGTGGGACACAGCGCAGAGGTAGTGGGACACAGCACACAGAGGTAGTGGGACACAGCACACAGAGGTAGTGGGACACAGCACACAGAGGTAGTGGGACACAGCACACAGAGGTAGTGGGACACAGCACACAGAGGTAGTGGGACACAGCGCAGAGGTAGTGGGACACAGCACACAGAGGTAGTGGGACACAGCGCCCAGAGGTAGTGGGACACAGCACACAGAGGTAGTGGGACACAGCACACAGAGGTAGTGGGACACAGCACACAGAGGTAGTGGGACACAGCACACAGAGGTAGTGGGACACAGCACACAGAGGTAGTGGGACACAGCACCCAGAGGTAGTGGGACACAGCGCACAGAGGTAGTGGGACACAGCACACAGAGGTAGTGGGACACAGCACACAGAGGTAGTGGGACACAGCACACAGAGGTAGTGGGACACAGCGCAAAGGTAGTGGGACACAGCACACAGAGGTAGTGGGACACAGCGCACAGAGGTAGTGGGACACAGCGCAGAGGTAGTGGGACACAGCACACAGAGGTAGTGGGACACAGCGCACAGAGGTAGTGGGACACAGCGCACAGAGGTAGTGGGACACAGCACACAGAGGTAGTGGGACACAGCCCACAGAGGTAGTGGGACACAGCGCACAGAGGTAGTGGGACACAGCACACAGAGGTAGTGGGACACAGCACACAGAGGTAGTGGGACACAGCGCTCAGAGGTAGTGGGACACAGCACACAGACGTAGTGGGACACAGCACACAGAGGTAGTGGGACACAGCACACAGAGGTAGTGGGACACAGCGCCCAGAGGTAGTGGGACACAGCACACAGAGGTAGTGGGACACAGCGCAGAGGTAGTGGGACACAGCACACAGAGGTAGTGGGACACAGCGCCCAGAGGTAGTGGGACACAGCACACAGAGGTAGTGGGACACAGCACACAGAGGTAGTGGGACACAGCGCACAGAGGTAGTGGGACACAGCGCAGAGGTAGTGGGACACAGCACACAGAGGTAGTGGGACACAGCGCAGATGTAGTGGGACACAGCACACAGAGGTAGTGGGACACAGCACACAGAGGTAGTGGGACACAGCACACAGAGGTAGTGGGACACAGCGCAGAGGTAGTGGGACACAGCACACAGAGGTAGTGGGACACAGCACCCAGAGGTAGTGGGACACAGCACACAGAGGTAGTGGGACACAGCACACAGAGGTAGTGGGACACAGCACACAGAGGTAGTGGGACACAGCACACAGAGGTAGTGGGACACAGCACACAGAGGTAGTGGGACACAGCACACAGAGGTAGTGGGACACAGCACACAGAGGTAGTGGGACACAGCACACAGAGGTAGTGGGACACAGAACACAGAGGTAGTGGGACACAGAACACAGAGGTAGTGGGACACAGCACACAGAGGTAGTGGGACACAGCACACAGAGGTAGTGGGACACAGCACACAGAGGTAGTGGGACACAGCACACAGAGGTAGTGGGACACAGCACACAGAGGTAGTGGGACACAGCACACAGAGGTAGTGGGACACAGCACACAGAGGTAGTGGGACACAGCACACAGAGGTAGTGGGACACAGCACACAGAGGTAGTGGGACACAGCACACAGAGGTAGTGGGACACAGCACACAGAGGTAGTGGGACACAGCACACAGAGGTAGTGGGACACAGCACACAGAGGTAGTGGGACACAGCGCCCAGAGGTAGTGGGACACAGCACACAGTGGTAGTGGGACACAGCACACAGTGGTAGTGGGACACAGCACACAGAGGTAGTGGGACACAGCACACAGAGGTAGTGGGACACAGCGCAAAGGTAGTGGGACACAGCACACAGAGGTAGTGGGACACAGCGCACAGAGGTAGTGGGACACAGCGCACAGAGGTAGTGGGACACAGCACACAGAGGTAGTGGGACACAGCGCACAGAGGTAGTGGGACACAGCGCACAGAGGTAGTGGGACACAGCACACAGAGGTAGTGGGACACAGCACACAGAGGTAGTGGGACACAGCGCACAGAGGTAGTGGGACACAGCACACAGAGGTAGTGGGACACAGCACACAGAGGTAGTGGGACACAGCACACAGAGGTAGTGGGACACAGCGCCCAGAGGTAGTGGGACACAGCACACAGACGTAGTGGGACACAGCACACAGACGTAGTGGGACACAGCACACAGAGGTAGTGGGACACAGCGCCCAGAGGTAGTGGGACACAGCACACAGAGGTAGTGGGACACAGCGCAGAGGTAGTGGGACACAGCACACAGAGGTAGTGGGACACAGCGCCCAGAGGTAGTGGGACACAGCACACAGAGGTAGTGGGACACAGCACACAGAGGTAGTGGGACACAGCGCACAGAGGTAGTGGGACACAGCGCAGAGGTAGTGGGACACAGCACACAGAGGTAGTGGGACACAGCGCAGAGGTAGTGGGACACAGCACACAGAGGTAGTGGGACACAGCACACAGAGGTAGTGGGACACAGCACACAGAGGTAGTGGGACACAGCGCAGAGGTAGTGGGACACAGCACACAGAGGTAGTGGGACACAGCACCCAGAGGTAGTGGGACACAGCACACAGAGGTAGTGGGACACAGCACACAGAGGTAGTGGGACACAGCACACAGAGGTAGTGGGACACAGCACACAGAGGTAGTGGGACACAGCACACAGAGGTAGTGGGACACAGCACACAGAGGTAGTGGGACACAGCACACAGAGGTAGTGGGACACAGAACACAGAGGTAGTGGGACACAGAACACAGAGGTAGTGGGACACAGCACACAGAGGTAGTGGGACACAGCACACAGAGGTAGTGGGACACAGCACACAGAGGTAGTGGGACACAGCACACAGAGGTAGTGGGACACAGCACACAGAGGTAGTGGGACACAGCACACAGAGGTAGTGGGACACAGCACACAGAGGTAGTGGGACACAGCACACAGAGGTAGTGGGACACAGCACACAGAGGTAGTGGGACACAGCACACAGAGGTAGTGGGACACAGCACACAGAGGTAGTGGGACACAGCACACAGAGGTAGTGGGACACAGCACACAGAGGTAGTGGGGACACAGCGCACAGAGGTAGTGGGACACAGCGCACAGAGGTAGTGGGACACAGCACACAGAGGTAGTGGGACACAGCACACAGAGGTAGTGGGACACAGCACACAGAGGTAGTGGGACACAGAACACAGAGGTAGTGGGACACAGCGCAGAGGTAGTGGGACACAGCGCAGAGGTAGTGGGACACAGCACACAGAGGTAGTGGGACACAGCGCACAGAGGTAGTGGGACACAGCGCACAGAGGTAGTGGGACACAGCGCAGAGGTAGTGGGACACAGCACACAGAGGTAGTGGGACACAGCACACAGAGGTAGTGGGACACAGCACACAGAGGTAGTGGGACACAGCACACAGAGGTAGTGGGACACAGCGCCCAGAGGTAGTGGGACACAGCACACAGACGTAGTGGGACACAGCACACAGAGGTAGTGGGACACAGCGCACAGAGGTAGTGGGACACAGCACACAGAGGTAGTGGGACACAGCGCAGAGGTAGTGGGACACAGCACACAGAGGTAGTGGGACACAGCGCCCAGAGGTAGTGGGACACAGCACACAGAGGTAGTGGGACACAGCACACAGAGGTAGTGGGACACAGCACACAGAGGTAGTGGGACACAGCACACCGAGGTAGTGGGACACAGCGCACAGAGGTAGTGGGACACAGCGCACAGAGGTAGTGGGACACAGCACACAGAGGTAGTGGGACACAGCGCACAGAGGTAGTGGGACACAGCGCAGAGGTAGTGGGACACAGCGCAGAGGTAGTGGGACACAGCACACAGAGGTAGTGGGACACAGCACACAGAGGTAGTGGGACACAGCGCACAGAGGTAGTGGGACACAGCACACAGAGGTAGTGGGACACAGCACACATAGGTAGTGGGACACAGCACACAGAGGTAGTGGGACACAGCACACAGAGGTAGTGGGACACAGAACACAGAGGTAGTTGGACACAGCGCAGAGGTAGTGGGACACAGCACACAGAGGTAGTGGGACACAGCACACAGAGGTAGTGGGACACAGCACACAGAGGTAGTGGGACACAGCACACAGAGGTAGTGGGACACAGCACACAGAGGTAGTGGGACACAGCACACAGAGGTAGTGGGACACAGCACACAGAGGTAGTGGGACACAGCACACAGAGATAGTGGGACACAGCACACAGAGGTAGTGGGACACAGCACACAGAGGTAGTGGGACACAGCACACAGAGGTAGTGGGACACAGCACACAGAGGTAGTGGGACACAGCACACAGAGGTAGTGGGACACAGCACACAGAGGTAGTGGGACACAGCACACAGAGGTAGTGGGACACAGAACACAGAGGTAGTGGGACACAGCACACAGAGGTAGTGGGACACAGCACACAGAGGTAGTGGGACACAGCACACAGAGGTAGTGGGACACAGCACACAGAGGTAGTGGGACACAGCACACAGAGGTTGTGGGACACAGCACACAGAGGTAGTGGGACACAGCACACATAGGTAGTGGGACACAGCGCACAGAGGTAGTGGGACACAGCACACAGAGGTAGTGGGACACAGCACACAGAGGTAGTGGGACACAGCACACAGAGGTAGTGGGACACAGCACACAGAGGTAGTGGGACACAGCACACAGAGGTAGTGGGACACAGCACACCGAGGTAGTGGGACACAGCACACAGAGGTAGTGGGACACAGCACACAGAGGTAGTGGGACACAGCACACAGAGGTAGTGGGACACAGCGCAGAGGTAGTGGGACACAGCGCACAGAGGTAGTGGGACACAGCGCAGAGGTAGTGGGACACAGCACACAGAGGTAGTGGGACACAGCACACAGAGGTAGTGGGACACAGCACACAGAGGTAGTGGGACACAGCACACAGAGGTAGTGGGACACAGCACACAGAGGTAGTGGGACACAGCACACCGAGGTAGTGGGACACAGCGCAGAGTTAGTGGGACACAGCACACAGAGGTAGTGGGACACAGCACACAGAGGTAGTGGGACACAGCACACAGAGGTAGTGGGACACAGCACACAGAGGTAGTGGGACACAGCACACCGAGGTAGTGGGACACAGCGCACAGAGGTAGTGGGACACAGCGCACAGAGGTAGTGGGACACAGCACACAGAGGTAGTGGGACACAGCACACAGAGGTAGTGGGACACAGCACACAGAGGTAGTGGGACACAGCACACAGAGGTAGTGGGACACAGCACACAGAGGTAGTGGGACACAGAACACAGAGGTAGTGGGACACAGCGCAGAGGTAGTGGGACACAGCGCAGAGGTAGTGGGACACAGCACACAGAGGTAGTGGGACACAGCGCACAGAGGTAGTGGGACACAGCGCACAGAGGTAGTGGGACACAGCGCAGAGGTAGTGGGACACAGCACACAGAGGTAGTGGGACACAGCACACAGAGGTAGTGGGACACAGCACACAGAGGTAGTGGGACACAGCACACAGAGGTAGTGGGACACAGCGCCCAGAGGTAGTGGGACACAGCACACAGACGTAGTGGGACACAGCACACAGAGGTAGTGGGACACAGCGCCCAGAGGTAGTGGGACACAGCACACAGAGGTAGTGGGACACAGCGCAGAGGTAGTGGGACACAGCACACAGAGGTAGTGGGACACAGCGCCCAGAGGTAGTGGGACACAGCACACAGAGGTAGTGGGACACAGCACACAGAGGTAGTGGGACACAGCACACAGAGGTAGTGGGACACAGCACACCGAGGTAGTGGGACACAGCACACAGAGGTAGTGGGACACAGCGCACAGAGGTAGTGGGACACAGCACACAGAGGTAGTGGGACACAGCGCACAGAGGTAGTGGGACACAGCGCAGAGGTAGTGGGACACAGCGCAGAGGTAGTGGGACACAGCACACAGAGGTAGTGGGACACAGCACACAGAGGTAGTGGGACACAGCGCACAGAGGTAGTGGGACACAGCACACAGAGGTAGTGGGACACAGCACACAGAGGTAGTGGGACATAGCACACAGAGGTAGTGGGACACAGCACACAGAGGTAGTGGGACACAGAACACAGAGGTAGTTGGACACAGCGCAGAGGTAGTGGGACACAGCACACAGAGGTAGTGGGACACAGCACACAGAGGTAGTGGGACACAGCACACAGAGGTAGTGGGACACAGCACACAGAGGTAGTGGAACACAGCACACAGAGGTAGTGGGACACAGCGCCCAGAGGTAGTGGGACACAGCACACAGAGGTAGTGGGACACAGCACACAGAGGTAGTGGGACACAGCACACAGAGGTAGTGGGACACAGCACACAGAGGTAGTGGGACACAGCACACATAGGTAGTGGGACACAGCACACAGAGGTAGTGGGACACAGCACACAGAGGTAGTGGGACACAGCACACAGAGGTAGTGGGACACAGCACACAGAGGTAGTGGGACACAGAACACAGAGGTAGTGGGACACAGCACACAGAGGTAGTGGGACACAGCACACAGAGGTAGTGGGACACAGCACACAGAGGTAGTGGGACACAGCACACAGAGGTAGTGGGACACAGCACACAGAGGTTGTGGGACACAGCACACAGAGGTAGTGGGACACAGCACACATAGGTAGTGGGACACAGCACACAGAGGTAGTGGGACACAGCACACAGAGGTAGTGGGACACAGCACACAGAGGTAGTGGGACACAGCACACAGAGGTAGTGGGACACAGCACACAGAGGTAGTGGGACACAGCACACAGAGGTAGTGGGACACAGCACACCGAGGTAGTGGGACACAGCACACAGAGGTAGTGGGACACAGCACACAGAGGTAGTGGGACACAGCACACAGAGGTAGTGGGACACAGCGCAGAGGTAGTGGGACACAGCGCACAGAGGTAGTGGGACACAGCGCAGAGGTAGTGGGACACAGCACACAGAGGTAGTGGGACACAGCACACAGAGGTAGTGGGACACAGCACACAGAGGTAGTGGGACACAGCACACAGAGGTAGTGGGACACAGCACACAGAGGTAGTGGGACACAGCACACCGAGGTAGTGGGACACAGCGCAGAGTTAGTGGGACACAGCGCAGAGTTAGTGGGACACAGCACACAGAGGTAGTGGGACACAGCACACAGAGGTAGTGGGACACAGCACACAGAGGTAGTGGGACACAGCACACAGAGGTAGTGGGACACAGCACACCGAGGTAGTGGGACACAGCACACCGAGGTAGTGGGACACAGCACACAGAGGTAGTGGGACACAGCACACAGAGGTAGTGGGACACAGCACACAGAGGTAGTGGGACACAGCACACAGAGGTAGTGGGACACAGCGCAGTGGTAGTGGGACACAGCACACAGAGGTAGTGGGACACAGCACACAGAGGTAGTGGGACACAGCACACAGAGGTAGTGGGACACAGCACACCGAGGTAGTGGGACACAGCACACAAAGGTAGTGGGACACAGCACACAGAGGTAGTGGGACACAGCACACAGAGGTAGTGGGACACAGCACACAGAGGTAGTGGGACACAGCGCACAGAGGTAGTGGGACACAGCACACAGAGGTAGTGGGACACAGCACACAGAGGTAGTGGGACACAGCGCACAGAGGTAGTGGGACACAGCGCACAGAGGTAGTGGGACACAGCACACAGAGGTAGTGGGACACAGCGCAGAGGTAGTGGGACACAGCGCAGAGGTAGTGGGACACAGCGCACAGAGGTAGTGGGACACAGCACACAGAGGTAGTGGGACACAGCACACAGAGGTAGTGGGACACAGAGTACAGAGGTAGTGGGACACAGAACACAGAGGTAGTGGGACACAGCACACAGAGGTAGTGGGACACAGCACACAGAGGTAGTGGGACACAGCACACAGAGGTAGTGGGACACAGCACACAGAGGTAGTGGGCCACAGCACACAGAGGTAGTGGGACACAGCGCCCAGAGGTAGTGGGACACAGCGCCCAGAGGTAGTGGGACACAGCGCCCAGAGGTAGTGGGACACAGCACACAGAGGTAGTGGGACACAGCACACAGAGGTAGTGGGACACAGCACACAGAGGTAGTGGGACACAGCGCAGAGGTAGTGGGACACAGCGCCCAGAGGTAGTGGGACACAGCACACAGAGGTAGTGGGACACAGCGCCCAGAGGTAGTGGGACACAGCGCCCAGAGGTAGTGGGACAAGGCTCACAGAGGTAGTGGGACACAGCACACAGAGGTAGTGGGACACAGCACACAGAGGTAGTGGGACACAGCACACAGAGGTAGTGGGACACAGCACACAGAGGTAGTGGGACACAGCGCAGAGGTAGTGGGACACAGCGCACAGAGGTAGTGGGACACAGCGCACAGAGGTAGTGGGACACAGCGCCCAGAGGTAGTGGGACACAGCGCCCAGAGGTAGTGGGACACAGCGCACAGAGGTAGTGGGACACAGCGCAGAGGTAGTGGGACACAGCGCAGAGGTAGTGGGACACAGCACACAGAGGTAGTGGGACACAGCACACAGAGGTAGTGGGACACAGCACACAGAGGTAGTGGGACACAGCACACAGAGGTAGTGGGACACAGCGCACAGAGGTAGTGGGACACAGCGCACAGAGGTAGTGGGACACAGCGCACAGAGGTAGTGGGACACAGCGCACAGAGGTAGTGGGACACAGCACACAGAGGTAGTGGGACACAGCACACAGAGGTAGTGGGACACAGCACACAGAGGTAGTGGGACACAGCACACAGAGGTAGTGGGACACAGAACACAGAGGTAGTTGGACACAGCGCAGAGGTAGTGGGACACAGCACACAGAGGTAGTGGGACACAGCACACAGAGGTAGTGGGACACAGCACACAGAGGTAGTGGGACACAGCACACAGAGGTAGTGGGACACAGCACACAGAGGTTGTGGGACACAGCACACAGAGGTAGTGGGACACAGCACACAGAGGTAGTGGGACACAGCACACAGAGGTAGTGGGACACAGCACACAGAGGTAGTGGGACACAGCACACAGAGGTAGTGGGACACAGCACACAGAGGTAGTGGGACACAGCACACAGAGGTAGTGGGACACAGCACACCGAGGTAGTGGGACACAGCACACCGAGGTAGTGGGACACAGCACACAGAGGTAGTGGGACACAGCGCAGAGGTAGTGGGACACAGCGCACAGAGGTAGTGGGACACAGCACACAGAGGTAGTGGGACACAGCACACCGAGGTAGTGGGACACAGCACACCGAGGTAGTCGGACACAGCACACAGAGGTAGTGGGACACAGCACACAGAGGTAGTGGGACACAGCGCAGAGGTAGTGGGACACAGCGCACAGAGGTAGTGGGACACAGCACACAGAGGTAGTGGGACACAGCGCAGAGGTAGTGGGACACAGCACACAGAGGTAGTGGGACACAGCACACAGAGGTAGTGGGACACAGCACACAGAGGTAGTGGGACACAGCACACAGAGGTAGTGGGACACAGCACACAGAGGTAGTGGGACACAGCACACAGAGGTAGTGGGACACAGCACACAGAGGTAGTGGGACACAGCACACAGAGGTAGTGGGACACAGCACACAGAGGTAGTGGGACACAGCACACAGAGGTAGTGGGACACAGCACACAGAGGTAGTGGGACACAGCACACAGAGGTAGTGGGACACAGCACACAGAGGTAGTGGGACACAGCACACAGAGGTAGTGGGACACAGCACACCGAGGTAGTGGGACACAGCACACCGAGGTAGTGGGACACAGCACACAGAGGTAGTGGGACACAGCGCAGAGGTAGTGGGACACAGCGCACAGAGGTAGTGGGACACAGCACACAGAGGTAGTGGGACACAGCACACCGAGGTAGTGGGACACAGCACACCGAGGTAGTCGGACACAGCACACAGAGGTAGTGGGACACAGCACACAGAGGTAGTGGGACACAGCGCAGAGGTAGTGGGACACAGCGCACAGAGGTAGTGGGACACAGCACACAGAGGTAGTGGGACACAGCGCAGAGGTAGTGGGACACAGCACACAGAGGTAGTGGGACACAGCACACAGAGGTAGTGGGACACAGCACACAGAGGTAGTGGGACACAGCACACAGAGGTAGTGGGACACAGCACACAGAGGTAGTGGGACACAGCACACAGAGGTAGTGGGACACAGCACACAGAGGTAGTGGGACACAGCACACAGAGGTAGTGGGACACAGAACACAGAGGTAGTGGGACACAGCACACAGAGGTAGTGGGACACAGCACACAGAGGTAGTGGGACACAGCACACAGAGGTAGTGGGACACAGCACACAGAGGTAGTGGGACACAGCACACAGAGGTAGTGGGACACAGCACGCAGAGGTAGTGGGACACAGCACACAGAGGTAGTGGGACACAGCACACAGAGGTAGTGGGACACAGCACACAGAGGTAGTGGGACACAGCACACAGATGTAGTGGGACACAGCACACAGAGGTAGTGGGACACAGCACACAGAGGTAGTGGGACACAGCACACAGAGGTAGTGGGACACAGCACACAGAGGTAGTGGGACACAGCACACAGAGGTAGTGGGACACAGCACACAGAGGTAGTGGGACACAGAACACAGAGGTAGTGGGACACAGCGCAGAGGTAGTGGGACACAGCGCAGAGGTAGTGGGACACAGCACACAGAGGTAGTGGGACACAGCACACAGAGGTAGTGGGACACAGCACACAGAGGTAGTGGGACACAGCACACAGAGGTAGTGGGACACAGCACACAGAGGTAGTGGGACACAGCACACAGATGTAGTGGGACACAGCACACAGAGGTAGTGGGACACAGCACACAGAGGTAGTGGGACACAGAACACAGAGGTAGTGGGACACAGAACACAGAGGTAGTGGGACACAGCACACAGAGGTAGTGGGACACAGCACACAGAGGTAGTGGGACACAGCACACAGAGGTAGTGGGACACAGCACACAGAGGTAGTGGGACACAGCACACAGAGGTAGTGGGACACAGCACGCAGAGGTAGTGGGACACAGCACACAGAGGTAGTGGGACACAGCACACAGAGGTAGTGGGACACAGCACACAGAGGTAGTGGGACACAGCACACAGAGGTAGTGGGACACAGCACACAGAGGTAGTGGGACACAGCACACAGAGGTAGTGGGACACAGCACACAGAGGTAGTGGGACACAGCACACAGAGGTAGTGGGACACAGCACACAGAGGTAGTGGGACACAGCACACAGAGGTAGTGGGACACAGAACACAGAGGTAGTGGGACACAGCGCAGAGGTAGTGGGACACAGCGCAGAGGTAGTGGGACACAGCACACAGAGGTAGTGGGACACAGCGCACAGAGGTAGTGGGACACAGCGCACAGAGGTAGTGGGACACAGCGCAGAGGTAGTGGGACACAGCACACAGAGGTAGTGGGACACAGCACACAGAGGTAGTGGGACACAGCACACAGAGGTAGTGGGACACAGCGCCCAGAGGTAGTGGGACACAGCACACAGAGGTAGTGGGACACAGCACACCGAGGTAGTGGGACACAGCACACAGAGGTAGTGGGACACAGCACACAGAGGTAGTGGGACACAGCACACAGAGGTAGTGGGACACAGCGCAGAGGTAGTGGGACACAGCGCACAGAGGTAGTGGGACACAGCGCAGAGGTAGTGGGACACAGCACACAGAGGTAGTGGGACACAGCACACAGAGGTAGTGGGACACAGCACACAGAGGTAGTGGGACACAGCACACAGAGGTAGTGGGACACAGCACACAGAGGTAGTGGGACACAGCGCAGAGGTAGTGGGACACAGCACACAGAGGTAGTGGGACACAGCGCCCAGAGGTAGTGGGACACAGCACACAGAGGTAGTGGGACACAGCACACAGAGGTAGTGGGACACAGCACACAGAGGTAGTGGGACACAGCACACAGAGGTAGTGGGACACAGCACACAGAGGTAGTGGGACACAGCACCCAGAGGTAGTGGGACACAGCGCCCAGAGGTAGTGGGACACAGCACACAGTGGTAGTGGGACACAGCACACAGAGGTTGTGGGACACAGCACACAGAGGTAGTGGGACACAGCACACAGAGGTAGTGGGACACAGCACACAGAGGTAGTGGGACACAGCACACAGAGGTAGTGGGACACAGCACACAGAGGTAGTGGGACACAGCACACAGAGGTAGTGGGACACAGCACACAGAGGTAGTGGGACACAGCACACCGAGGTAGTGGGACACAGCACACCGAGGTAGTGGGACACAGCACACAGAGGTAGTGGGACACAGCGCAGAGGTAGTGGGACACAGCGCACAGAGGTAGTGGGACACAGCACACAGAGGTAGTGGGACACAGCACACCGAGGTAGTGGGACACAGCACACCGAGGTAGTCGGACACAGCACACAGAGGTAGTGGGACACAGCACACAGAGGTAGTGGGACACAGCGCAGAGGTAGTGGGACACAGCGCACAGAGGTAGTGGGACACAGCACACAGAGGTAGTGGGACACAGCGCAGAGGTAGTGGGACACAGCACACAGAGGTAGTGGGACACAGCACACAGAGGTAGTGGGACACAGCACACAGAGGTAGTGGGACACAGCACACAGAGGTAGTGGGACACAGCGCAGAGGTAGTGGGACACAGCACACAGAGGTAGTGGGACACAGCACACAGAGGTAGTGGGACACAGCACACAGAGGTAGTGGGACACAGCGCAGAGGTAGTGGGACACAGCACACAGAGGTAGTGGGACACAGCGCCCAGAGGTAGTGGGACACAGCACACAGAGGTAGTGGGACACAGCACACAGAGGTAGTGGGACACAGCACACAGAGGTAGTGGGACACAGCACACAGAGGTAGTGGGACACAGCACACAGAGGTAGTGGGACACAGCACCCAGAGGTAGTGGGACACAGCGCCCAGAGGTAGTGGGACACAGCACACAGTGGTAGTGGGACACAGCACACAGAGGTAGTGGGACACAGCACACAGAGGTAGTGGGACACAGCGCAAAGGTAGTGGGACACAGCACACAGAGGTAGTGGGACACAGCGCACAGAGGTAGTGGGACACAGCGCAGAGGTAGTGGGACACAGCACACAGAGGTAGTGGGACACAGCGCACAGAGGTAGTGGGACACAGCGCACAGAGGTAGTGGGACACAGCACACAGAGGTAGTGGGACACAGCCCACAGAGGTAGTGGGACACAGCGCACAGAGGTAGTGGGACACAGCACACAGAGGTAGTGGGACACAGCACACAGAGGTAGTGGGACACAGCACACAGAGGTAGTGGGACACAGCACACAGAGGTAGTGGGACACAGCACACAGAGGTAGTGGGACACAGAACACAGAGGTAGTGGGACACAGCGCAGAGGTAGTGGGACACAGCGCAGAGGTAGTGGGACACAGCACACAGAGGTAGTGGGACACAGCGCACAGAGGTAGTGGGACACAGCGCACAGAGGTAGTGGGACACAGCGCAGAGGTAGTGGGACACAGCACACAGAGGTAGTGGGACACAGCACACAGAGGTAGTGGGACACAGCACACAGAGGTAGTGGGACACAGCGCCCAGAGGTAGTGGGACACAGCACACAGAGGTAGTGGGACACAGCGCCCAGAGGTAGTGGGACACAGCACACAGACGTAGTGGGACACAGCACACAGAGGTAGTGGGACACAGCGCCCAGAGGTAGTGGGACACAGCACACAGAGGTAGTGGGACACAGCGCAGAGGTAGTGGGACACAGCACACAGAGGTAGTGGGACACAGCGCCCAGAGGTAGTGGGACACAGCACACAGAGGTAGTGGGACACAGCACACAGAGGTAGTGGGACACAGCGCACAGAGGTAGTGGGACACAGCGCAGAGGTAGTGGGACACAGCACACAGAGGTAGTGGGACACAGCGCAGAGGTAGTGGGACACAGCACACAGAGGTAGTGGGACACAGCACACAGAGGTAGTGGGACACAGCACACAGAGGTAGTGGGACACAGCGCAGAGGTAGTGGGACACAGCACACAGAGGTAGTGGGACACAGCGCCCAGAGGTAGTGGGACACAGCACACAGAGGTAGTGGGACACAGCACACAGAGGTAGTGGGACACAGCACACAGAGGTAGTGGGACACAGCACACAGAGGTAGTGGGACACAGCACACAGAGGTAGTGGGACACAGCACACAGAGGTAGTGGGACACAGCACACAGAGGTAGTGGGACACAGCACACAGAGGTAGTGGGACACAGAACACAGAGGTAGTGGGACACAGAACACAGAGGTAGTGGGACACAGCACACAGAGGTAGTGGGACACAGCACACAGAGGTAGTGGGACACAGCACACAGAGGTAGTGGGACACAGCACACAGAGGTAGTGGGACACAGAACACAGAGGTAGTGGGACACAGAACACAGAGGTAGTGGGACACAGCACACAGAGGTAGTGGGACACAGCACACAGAGGTAGTGGGACACAGCACACAGAGGTAGTGGGACACAGCACACAGAGGTAGTGGGACACAGCACACAGAGGTAGTGGGACACAGCACGCAGAGGTAGTGGGACACAGCACACAGAGGTAGTGGGACACAGCACACAGAGGTAGTGGGACACAGCACACAGAGGTAGTGGGACACAGCACACAGAGGTAGTGGGACACAGCACACAGAGGTAGTGGGACACAGCACACAGAGGTAGTGGGACACAGCGCACAGAGGTAGTGGGACACAGCGCACAGAGGTAGTGGGACACAGCGCACAGAGGTAGTGGGACACAGCACACAGAGGTAGTGGGACACAGCACACAGAGGTAGTGGGACACAGCACACAGAGGTAGTGGGACACAGCACACAGAGGTAGTGGGACACAGAACACAGAGGTAGTGGGACACAGCGCAGAGGTAGTGGGACACAGCGCAGAGGTAGTGGGACACAGCACACAGAGGTAGTGGGACACAGCGCACAGAGGTAGTGGGACACAGCGCACAGAGGTAGTGGGACACAGCGCAGAGGTAGTGGGACACAGCACACAGAGGTAGTGGGACACAGCACACAGAGGTAGTGGGACACAGCACACAGAGGTAGTGGGACACAGCGCCCAGAGGTAGTGGGACACAGCACACAGAGGTAGTGGGACACAGCGCCCAGAGGTAGTGGGACACAGCACACAGACGTAGTGGGACACAGCACACAGAGGTAGTGGGACACAGCGCCCAGAGGTAGTGGGACACAGCACACAGAGGTAGTGGGACACAGCGCAGAGGTAGTGGGACACAGCACACAGAGGTAGTGGGACACAGCGCCCAGAGGTAGTGGGACACAGCACACAGAGGTAGTGGGACACAGCACACAGAGGTAGTGGGACACAGCGCACAGAGGTAGTGGGACACAGCGCAGAGGTAGTGGGACACAGCACACAGAGGTAGTGGGACACAGCGCAGAGGTAGTGGGACACAGCACACAGAGGTAGTGGGACACAGCACACAGAGGTAGTGGGACACAGCACACAGAGGTAGTGGGACACAGCGCAGAGGTAGTGGGACACAGCACACAGAGGTAGTGGGACACAGCGCCCAGAGGTAGTGGGACACAGCACACAGAGGTAGTGGGACACAGCACACAGAGGTAGTGGGACACAGTACACAGAGGTAGTGGGACACAGCACACAGAGGTAGTGGGACACAGCACACAGAGGTA
The DNA here is from genome assembly GCF_045679555.1 of Salvelinus alpinus. Classification (NCBI taxonomy): domain Eukaryota; kingdom Metazoa; phylum Chordata; class Actinopteri; order Salmoniformes; family Salmonidae; genus Salvelinus; species Salvelinus alpinus. Next base: position 32,697,716 of record NC_092087.1, on the reverse strand, counting down.
GTGGGACACAGCACACAGAGGTAGTGGGACACAGCACACAGAGGTAGTGGGACACAGCACACATAGGTAGTGGGACACAGAACACAGAGGTAGTGGGACACAGAACACAGAGGTAGTGGGACACAGCACACAGAGGTAGTGGGACACAGCACACAGAGGTAGTGGGACACAGCACACAGAGGTAGTGGGACACAGCACACAGAGGTAGTGGGACACAGCACACAGAGGTTGTGGGACACAGCACACAGAGGTAGTGGGACACAGCACACAGAGGTAGTGGGACACAGCACACAGCGGTAGTGGGACACAGCACACAGAGGTAGTGGGACACAGCACACAGAGGTAGTGGGACACAGCACACAGAGGTAGTGGGACACAGCACACAGAGGTAGTGGGACACAGCACACAGAGGTAGTGGGACACAGCACACCGAGGTAGTGGGACACAGCACACCGAGGTAGTGGGACACAGCACACAGAGGTAGTGGGACACAGCACACAGAGGTAGTGGGACACAGCACACAGAGGTAGTGGGACACAGCGCAGAGGTAGTGGGACACAGCGCACAGAGGTAGTGGGACACAGCGCAGAGGTAGTGGGACACAGCACACAGAGGTAGTGGGACACAGCACACAGAGGTAGTGGGACACAGCACACAGAGGTAGTGGGACACAGCACACAGAGGTAGTGGGACACAGCACACAGAGGTAGTGGGACACAGCGCAGAGGTAGTGGGACACAGCACACAGAGGTAGTGGGACACAGCGCCCAGAGGTAGTGGGACACAGCACACAGAGGTAGTGGGACACAGCACACAGAGGTAGTGGGACACAGCACACAGAGGTAGTGGGACACAGCACACAGAGGTAGTGGGACACAGCACACAGAGGTAGTGGGACACAGCACCCAGAGGTAGTGGGACACAGCGCCCAGAGGTAGTGGGACACAGCACACAGTGGTAGTGGGACACAGCACACAGAGGTAGTGGGACACAGCACACAGAGGTAGTGGGACACAGCACACAGAGGTAGTGGGACACAGCACACATAGGTAGTGGGACACAGAACACAGAGGTAGTGGGACACAGAACACAGAGGTAGTGGGACACAGCACACAGAGGTAGTGGGACACAGCACACAGAGGTAGTGGGACACAGCACACAGAGGTAGTGGGACACAGCACACAGAGGTAGTGGGACACAGCACACAGAGGTTGTGGGACACAGCACACAGAGGTAGTGGGACACAGCACACAGAGGTAGTGGGACACAGCACACAGCGGTAGTGGGACACAGCACACAGAGGTAGTGGGACACAGCACACAGAGGTAGTGGGACACAGCACACAGAGGTAGTGGGACACAGCACACAGAGGTAGTGGGACACAGCACACAGAGGTAGTGGGACACAGCACACCGAGGTAGTGGGACACAGCACACAGAGGTAGTGGGACACAGCACACAGAGGTAGTGGGACACAGCACACAGAGGTAGTGGGACACAGCGCAGAGGTAGTGGGACACAGCGCACAGAGGTAGTGGGACACAGCGCAGAGGTAGTGGGACACAGCACACAGAGGTAGTGGGACACAGCACACAGAGGTAGTGGGACACAGCACACAGAGGTAGTGGGACACAGCACACAGAGGTAGTGGGACACAGCACACAGAGGTAGTGGGACACAGCGCAGAGGTAGTGGGACACAGCACACAGAGGTAGTGGGACACAGCGCCCAGAGGTAGTGGGACACAGCACACAGAGGTAGTGGGACACAGCACACAGAGGTAGTGGGACACAGCACACAGAGGTAGTGGGACACAGCACACAGAGGTAGTGGGACACAGCACACAGAGGTAGTGGGACACAGCACCCAGAGGTAGTGGGACACAGCGCCCAGAGGTAGTGGGACACAGCACACAGTGGTAGTGGGACACAGCACACAGAGGTAGTGGGACACAGCACACAGAGGTAGTGGGACACAGCGCAAAGGTAGTGGGACACAGCACACAGAGGTAGTGGGACACAGCGCACAGAGGTAGTGGGACACAGCGCAGAGGTAGTGGGACACAGCACACAGAGGTAGTGGGACACAGCGCACAGAGGTAGTGGGACACAGCGCACAGAGGTAGTGGGACACAGCACACAGAGGTAGTGGGACACAGCCCACAGAGGTAGTGGGACACAGCGCACAGAGGTAGTGGGACACAGCACACAGAGGTAGTGGGACACAGCACACAGAGGTAGTGGGACACAGCACACAGAGGTAGTGGGACACAGCACACAGAGGTAGTGGGACACAGCACACAGAGGTAGTGGGACACAGAACACAGAGGTAGTGGGACACAGAGCAGAGGTAGTGGGACACAGCGCAGAGGTAGTGGGACACAGCACACAGAGGTAGTGGGACACAGCGCACAGAGGTAGTGGGACACAGCGCACAGAGGTAGTGGGACACAGCGCAGAGGTAGTGGGACACAGCACACAGAGGTAGTGGGACACAGCACACAGAGGTAGTGGGACACAGCACACAGAGGTAGTGGGACACAGCGCCCAGAGGTAGTGGGACACAGCACACAGAGGTAGTGGGACACAGCGCCCAGAGGTAGTGGGACACAGCACACAGACGTAGTGGGACACAGCACACAGACGTAGTGGGACACAGCACACAGAGGTAGTGGGACACAGCGCCCAGAGGTAGTGGGACACAGCACACAGAGGTAGTGGGACACAGCACACAGAGGTTGTGGGACACAGCACACAGAGGTAGTGGGACACAGCACACAGAGGTAGTGGGACACAGCACACAGCGGTAGTGGGACACAGCACACAGAGGTAGTGGGACACAGCACACAGAGGTAGTGGGACACAGCACACAGAGGTAGTGGGACACAGCACACAGAGGTAGTGGGACACAGCACACAGAGGTAGTGGGACACAGCACACCGAGGTAGTGGGACACAGCACACCGAGGTAGTGGGACACAGCACACAGAGGTAGTGGGACACAGCACACAGAGGTAGTGGGACACAGCACACAGAGGTAGTGGGACACAGCGCAGAGGTAGTGGGACACAGCGCACAGAGGTAGTGGGACACAGCGCAGAGGTAGTGGGACACAGCACACAGAGGTAGTGGGACACAGCACACAGAGGTAGTGGGACACAGCACACAGAGGTAGTGGGACACAGCACACAGAGGTAGTGGGACACAGCACACAGAGGTAGTGGGACACAGCGCAGAGGTAGTGGGACACAGCACACAGAGGTAGTGGGACACAGCACACAGAGGTAGTGGGACACAGCACACAGAGGTAGTGGGACACAGCACACAGAGGTAGTGGGACACAGCACACAGAGGTAGTGGGACACAGCACCCAGAGGTAGTGGGACACAGCACACAGAGGTAGTGGGACACAGCACCCAGAGGTAGTGGGACACAGCACACAGAGGTAGTGGGACACAGCACACAGAGGTAGTGGGACACAGCACACAGAGGTAGTGGGACACAGCACACAGAGGTAGTGGGACACAGCACACAGAGGTAGTGGGACACAGCACACATAGGTAGTGGGACACAGAACACAGAGGTAGTGGGACACAGAACACAGAGGTAGTGGGACACAGCACACAGAGGTAGTGGGACACAGCACACAGAGGTAGTGGGACACAGCACACAGAGGTAGTGGGACACAGCACACAGAGGTAGTGGGACACAGCACACAGAGGTTGTGGGACACAGCACACAGAGGTAGTGGGACACAGCACACAGAGGTAGTGGGACACAGCACACAGCGGTAGTGGGACACAGCACACAGAGGTAGTGGGACACAGCACACAGAGGTAGTGGGACACAGCACACAGAGGTAGTGGGACACAGCACACAGAGGTAGTGGGACACAGCACACAGAGGTAGTGGGACACAGCACACCGAGGTAGTGGGACACAGCACACAGAGGTAGTGGGACACAGCACACAGAGGTAGTGGGACACAGCACACAGAGGTAGTGGGACACAGCGCAGAGGTAGTGGGACACAGCGCACAGAGGTAGTGGGACACAGCGCAGAGGTAGTGGGACACAGCACACAGAGGTAGTGGGACACAGCACACAGAGGTAGTGGGACACAGCACACAGAGGTAGTGGGACACAGCACACAGAGGTAGTGGGACACAGCACACAGAGGTAGTGGGACACAGCGCAGAGGTAGTGGGACACAGCACACAGAGGTAGTGGGACACAGCGCCCAGAGGTAGTGGGACACAGCACACAGAGGTAGTGGGACACAGCACACAGAGGTAGTGGGACACAGCACACAGAGGTAGTGGGACACAGCACACAGAGGTAGTGGGACACAGCACACAGAGGTAGTGGGACACAGCACCCAGAGGTAGTGGGACACAGCGCCCAGAGGTAGTGGGACACAGCACACAGTGGTAGTGGGACACAGCACACAGAGGTAGTGGGACACAGCACACAGAGGTAGTGGGACACAGCGCAAAGGTAGTGGGACACAGCACACAGAGGTAGTGGGACACAGCGCACAGAGGTAGTGGGACACAGCGCAGAGGTAGTGGGACACAGCACACAGAGGTAGTGGGACACAGCGCACAGAGGTAGTGGGACACAGCGCACAGAGGTAGTGGGACACAGCACACAGAGGTAGTGGGACACAGCCCACAGAGGTAGTGGGACACAGCGCACAGAGGTAGTGGGACACAGCACACAGAGGTAGTGGGACACAGCACACAGAGGTAGTGGGACACAGCACACAGAGGTAGTGGGACACAGCACACAGAGGTAGTGGGACACAGCACACAGAGGTAGTGGGACACAGAACACAGAGGTAGTGGGACACAGCGCAGAGGTAGTGGGACACAGCGCAGAGGTAGTGGGACACAGCACACAGAGGTAGTGGGACACAGCGCACAGAGGTAGTGGGACACAGCGCACAGAGGTAGTGGGACACAGCGCAGAGGTAGTGGGACACAGCACACAGAGGTAGTGGGACACAGCACACAGAGGTAGTGGGACACAGCACACAGAGGTAGTGGGACACAGCGCCCAGAGGTAGTGGGACACAGCACACAGAGGTAGTGGGACACAGCGCCCAGAGGTAGTGGGACACAGCACACAGACGTAGTGGGACACAGCACACAGACGTAGTGGGACACAGCACACAGAGGTAGTGGGACACAGCGCCCAGAGGTAGTGGGACACAGCACACAGAGGTAGTGGGACACAGCGCAGAGGTAGTGGGACACAGCACACAGAGGTAGTGGGACACAGCGCCCAGAGGTAGTGGGACACAGCACACAGAGGTAGTGGGACACAGCACACAGAGGTAGTGGGACACAGCGCACAGAGGTAGTGGGACACAGCGCAGAGGTAGTGGGACACAGCACACAGAGGTAGTGGGACACAGCGCAGAGGTAGTGGGACACAGCACACAGAGGTAGTGGGACACAGCACACAGAGGTAGTGGGACACAGCACACAGAGGTAGTGGGACACAGCGCAGAGGTAGTGGGACACAGCACACAGAGGTAGTGGGACACAGCACCCAGAGGTAGTGGGACACAGCACACAGAGGTAGTGGGACACAGCACACAGAGGTAGTGGGACACAGCACACAGAGGTAGTGGGACACAGCACACAGAGGTAGTGGGACACAGCACACAGAGGTAGTGGGACACAGCACACAGAGGTAGTGGGACACAGCACACAGAGGTAGTGGGACACAGCACACAGAGGTAGTGGGACACAGAACACAGAGGTAGTGGGACACAGAACACAGAGGTAGTGGGACACAGCACACAGAGGTAGTGGGACACAGCACACAGAGGTAGTGGGACACAGCACACAGAGGTAGTGGGACACAGCACACAGAGGTAGTGGGACACAGCACACAGAGGTAGTGGGACACAGCACACAGAGGTAGTGGGACACAGCACACAGAGGTAGTGGGACACAGCACACAGAGGTAGTGGGACACAGCACACAGAGGTAGTGGGACACAGCACACAGAGGTAGTGGGACACAGCACACAGAGGTAGTGGGACACAGCACACAGAGGTAGTGGGACACAGCGCACAGAGGTAGTGGGACACAGCGCACAGAGGTAGTGGGACACAGCACACAGAGGTAGTGGGACACAGCACACAGAGGTAGTGGGACACAGCACACAGAGGTAGTGGGACACAGCACACAGAGGTAGTGGGACACAGCACACAGAGGTAGTGGGACACAGAACACAGAGGTAGTGGGACACAGCGCAGAGGTAGTGGGACACAGCGCAGAGGTAGTGGGACACAGCACACAGAGGTAGTGGGACACAGCGCACAGAGGTAGTGGGACACAGCGCACAGAGGTAGTGGGACACAGCGCAGAGGTAGTGGGACACAGCACACAGAGGTAGTGGGACACAGCACACAGAGGTAGTGGGACACAGCACACAGAGGTAGTGGGACACAGCACACAGAGGTAGTGGGACACAGCGCCCAGAGGTAGTGGGACACAGCACACAGACGTAGTGGGACACAGCACACAGAGGTAGTGGGACACAGCGCCCAGAGGTAGTGGGACACAGCACACAGAGGTAGTGGGACACAGCGCAGAGGTAGTGGGACACAGCACACAGAGGTAGTGGGACACAGCGCCCAGAGGTAGTGGGACACAGCACACAGAGGTAGTGGGACACAGCACACAGAGGTAGTGGGACACAGCGCACAGAGGTAGTGGGACACAGCGCAGAGGTAGTGGGACACAGCACACAGAGGTAGTGGGACACAGCGCAGAGGTAGTGGGACACAGCACACAGAGGTAGTGGGACACAGCACACAGAGGTAGTGGGACACAGCACACAGAGGTAGTGGGACACAGCGCAGAGGTAGTGGGACACAGCACACAGAGGTAGTGGGACACAGCGCCCAAAGGTAGTGGGACACAGCACACAGAGGTAGTGGGACACAGCACACAGAGGTAGTGGGACACAGCACACAGAGGTAGTGGGACACAGCACACCGAGGTAGTGGGACACAGCGCAGAGTTAGTGGGACACAGCACACAGAGGTAGTGGGACACAGCACACAGAGGTAGTGGGACACAGCACACAGAGGTAGTGGGACACAGCACACAGAGGTAGTGGGACACAGCACACCGAGGTAGTGGGACACAGCACACCGAGGTAGTGGGACACAGCACACAGAGGTAGTGGGACACAGCACACAGAGGTAGTGGGACACAGCACACAGAGGTAGTGGGACACAGCACACAGAGGTAGTGGGACACAGCGCAGAGGTAGTGGGACACAGCACACAGAGGTAGTGGGACACAGCACACAGAGGTAGTGGGACACAGCACACAGAGGTAGTGGGACACAGCACACCGAGGTAGTGGGACACAGCACACCGAGGTAGTGGGACACAGCACACAGAGGTAGTGGGACACAGCACACAGAGGTAGTGGGACACAGCACACAGAGGTAGTGGGACACAGCACACAGAGGTAGTGGGACACAGCGCACAGAGGTAGTGGGACACAGCACACAGAGGTAGTGGGACACAGCACACAGAGGTAGTGGGACACAGCGCACAGAGGTAGTGGGACACAGCACACAGAGGTAGTGGGACACAGCACACAGAGGTAGTGGGACACAGCGCACAGAGGTAGTGGGACACAGCACACAGAGGTAGTGGGACACAGCGCAGAGGGTAGTGGGACACAGCACAGAGGTAGTGGGACACAGCACACAGAGGTAGTGGGACACAGCGCAGAGGTAGTGGGACACAGAACACAGAGGTAGTGGGACACAGCACAGAGGTAGTGGGACACAGCACACAGAGGTAGTGGGACACAGCACACCGAGGTAGTGGGACACAGCGCAGAGTTAGTGGGACACAGCACACAGAGGTAGTGGGACACAGCACACAGAGGTAGTGGGACACAGCACACAGAGGTAGTGGGACACAGCACACAGAGGTAGTGGGACACAGCACACCGAGGTAGTGGGACACAGCACACCGAGGTAGTGGGACACAGCACACAGAGGTAGTGGGACACAGCACACAGAGGTAGTGGGACACAGCACACAGAGGTAGTGGGACACAGCACACAGAGGTAGTGGGACACAGCGCAGAGGTAGTGGGACACAGCACACAGAGGTAGTGGGACACAGCACACAGAGGTAGTGGGACACAGCACACAGAGGTAGTGGGACACAGCACACCGAGGTAGTGGGACACAGCACACCGAGGTAGTGGGACACAGCACACAGAGGTAGTGGGACACAGCACACAGAGGTAGTGGGACACAGCACACAGAGGTAGTGGGACACAGCACACAGAGGTAGTGGGACACAGCGCACAGAGGTAGTGGGACACAGCGCACAGAGGTAGTGGGACACAGCACACAGAGGTAGTGGGACACAGCACACAGAGGTAGTGGGACACAGCGCACAGAGGTAGTGGGACACAGCACACAGAGGTAGTGGGACACAGCGCAGAGGTAGTGGGACACAGCGCAGAGGTAGTGGGACACAGCGCACAGAGGTAGTGGGACACAGCACAGAGGTAGTGGGACACAGCACACAGAGGTAGTGGGACACAGCGCAGAGGTAGTGGGACACAGAACACAGAGGTAGTGGGACACAGCACAGAGGTAGTGGGACACAGCACACAGAGGTAGTGGGACACAGCACACAGAGGTAGTGGGCCACAGCACACAGAGGTAGTGGGCCACAGCACACAGAGGTAGTGGGACACAGCGCCCAGAGGTAGTGGGACACAGCGCCCAGAGGTAGTGGGACACAGCGCCCAGAGGTAGTGGGACACAGCGCCCAGAGGTAGTGGGACACAGCACACAGAGGTAGTGGGACACAGCACACAGAGGTAGTGGGACACAGCGCAGAGGTAGTGGGACACAGCGCCCAGAGGTAGTGGGACACAGCACACAGAGGTAGTGGGACACAGCGCCCAGAGGTAGTGGGACACAGCACACAGAGGTAGTGGGACACAGCACACAGAGGTAGTGGGACACAGCGCCCAGAGGTAGTGGGACACAGCACACAGAGGTAGTGGGACAAGGCTCACAGAGGTAGTGGGACACAGCACACAGAGGTAGTGGGACACAGCACACAGAGGTAGTGGGACACAGCACACAGAGGTAGTGGGACACAGCACACAGAGGTAGTGGGACACAGCGCAGAGGTAGTGGGACACAGCGCACAGAGGTAGTGGGACACAGCGCACAGAGGTAGTGGGACACAGCGCCCAGAGGTAGTGGGACACAGCGCCCAGAGGTAGTGGGACACAGCGCACAGAGGTAGTGGGACACAGCGCAGAGGTAGTGGGACACAGCGCAGAGGTAGTGGGACACAGCACACAGAGGTAGTGGGACACAGCACACAGAGGTAGTGGGACACAGCGCACAGAGGTAGTGGGACACAGCACACAGAGGTAGTGGGACACAGCGCACAGAGGTAGTGGGACACAGCGCACAGAGGTAGTGGGACACAGCGCACAGAGGTAGTGGGACACAGCACACAGAGGTAGTGGGACACAGCACACAGAGGTAGTGGGACACAGCACACAGAGGTAGTGGGACACAGCACACAGAGGTAGTGGGACACAGCACACAGAGGTAGTGGGACACAGCACACAGAGGTAGTGGGACACAGAACACAGAGGTAGTTGGACACAGCGCAGAGGTAGTGGGACACAGCACACAGGGGAAGTGGGACACAGCACACAGAGGTAGTGGGACACAGCACACAGAGGTAGTGGGACACAGCACACAGAGGTAGTGGGACACAGCACACAGAGGTAGTGGGACACAGCGCCCAGAGGTAGTGGGACACAGCACACAGAGGTAGTGGGACACAGCGCCCAGAGGTAGTGGGACACAGCACACAGAGGTAGTGGGACACAGCACACAGAGGTAGTGGGACACAGCACACAGAGGTAGTGGGACACAGCACACAGAGGTAGTGGGACACAGCACACAGAGGTAGTGGGACACAGCACACAGAGGTAGTGGGACACAGCACACAGAGGTAGTGGGACACAGCACACAGAGGTAGTGGGACACAGCACACAGAGGTAGTGGGACACAGAACACAGAGGTAGTGGGACACAGCACACAGAGGTAGTGGGACACAGCACACAGAGGTAGTGGGACACAGCACACAGAGGTAGTGGGACACAGCACACAGAGGTAGTGGGACACAGCACACAGAGGTAGTGGGACACAGCACACAGAGGTAGTGGGACACATCACACAGAGGTAGTGGGACACAGCACACAGAGGTAGTGGGACACAGCACACAGAGGTAGTGGGACACAGCACACAGAGGTAGTGGGACACAGCACACAGAGGTAGTGGGACACAGCACACAGAGGTAGTGGGACACAGCACACAGAGGTAGTGGGACACAGCACACCGAGGTAGTGGGACACAGCACACAGAGGTAGTGGGACACAGCGCAGAGGTAGTGGGACACAGCGCAGAGGTAGTGGGACACAGCACACAGAGGTAGTGGGACACAGCACACAGAGGTAGTGGGACACAGCGCACAGAGGTAGTGGGACACAGCACACAGAGGTAGTGGGACACAGCACACAGAGGTAGTGGGACACAGCGCACAGAGGTAGTGGGACACAGCGCACAGATGTAGTGGGACACAGCGCACAGAGGTAGTGGGACGCAGCACACAGAGGTAGTGGGACACAGCACACAGAGGTAGTGGGACACAGCACACAGAGGTAGTGGGACACAGCACACAGAGGTAGTGGGACACAGCACACAGAGGTAGTGGGACACAGAACACAGAGGTAGTTGGACACAGCGCAGAGGTAGTGGGACACAGCACACAGGGGAAGTGGGACACAGCACACAGAGGTAGTGGGACACAGCACACAGAGGTAGTGGGACACAGCACACAGAGGTAGTGGGACACAGCACACAGAGGTAGTGGGACACAGCGCCCAGAGGTAGTGGGACACAGCACACAGAGGTAGTGGGACACAGCGCCCAGAGGTAGTGGGACACAGCACACAGAGGTAGTGGGACACAGCACACAGAGGTAGTGGGACACAGCACACAGAGGTAGTGGGACACAGCACACAGAGGTAGTGGGACACAGCACACAGAGGTAGTGGGACACAGCACACAGAGGTAGTGGGACACAGCACACAGAGGGAGTGGGACACAGCACACAGAGGTAGTGGGACACAGCACACAGAGGTAGTGGGACACAGCACACAGAGGTAGTGGGACACAGCACACAGAGGTAGTGGGACACAGCACACAGAGGTAGTGGGACACAGCACACAGAGGTAGTGGGACACAGCACACAGAGGTAGTGGGACACAGCACACAGAGGTTGTGGGACACAGCACACAGAGGTAGTGGGACACAGCACACAGAGGTAGTGGGACACAGCACACAGAGGTAGTGGGACACAGCGCAGAGGTAGTGGGACACAGCGCACAGAGGTAGTGGGACACAGCACACAGAGGTAGTGGGACACAGCGCAGAGGTAGTGGGACACAGCACACAGAGGTAGTGGGACACAGCACACAGAGGTAGTGGGACACAGCACACCGAGGTAGTGGGACACAGCACACAGAGGTAGTGGGACACAGCACACAGAGGTAGTGGGACACAGCACACAGAGGTAGTGGGACACAGCACACAGAGGTAGTGGGACACAGCACACAGAGGTAGTGGGACACAGCACACCGAGGTAGTGGGACACAGCGCAGAGTTAGTGGGACACAGCACACAGAGGTAGTGGGACACAGCACACAGAGGTAGTGGGACTTAGCACACAGAGGTAGTGGGACACAGCACACAGAGGTAGTGGGACACAGCACACAGAAGTAGTGGGACACAGCACACAGAGGTAGTGGGACACAGCGCAGAGTTAGTGGGACACAGCACACAGAGGTAGTGGGACACAGCACACAGAGGTAGTGGGACACAGCACACAGAGGTAGTGGGACACAGCACACAGAAGTAGTGGGACACAGCACACCGAGGTAGTGGGACACAGCACACAGAGGAAGTGGGACACAGCACACAGAGGTAGTGGGACACAGCACACAGAGTCAGTGGGACACAGCGCAGAGGTAGTGGGACACAGCACACAGAGGTAGTGGGACACAGCACACAGAGGTAGTGGGACACAGCACACCGAGGTAGTGGGACACAGCACACCGAGGTAGTGGGACACAGCACACAGAGGTAGTGGGACACAGCACACAGAGGTAGTGGGACACAGCGCACAGAGGTAGTGGGACACAGCGCACAGAGGTAGTGGGACACAGCGCACAGAGGTAGTGGGACACAGCGCACAGAGGTAGTGGGACACAGCGCACAGAGGTAGTGGGACACAGCACACCGAGGTAGTGGGACACAGCACACCGAGGTAGTGGGACACAGCACACAGAGGTAGTGGGACACAGCACACAGAGGTAGTGGGACACAGCACACAGAGGTAGTGGGACACAGCGCACAGAGGTAGTGGGACACAGCGCACAGAGGTAGTGGGACACAGCACACAGAGGTAGTGGGACACAGCGCACAGAGGTAGTGGGACACAGCGCACAGAGGTAGTGGGACACAGCACACAGAGGTAGTGGGACACAGCGCAGAGGTAGTGGGACACAGCGCAGAGGTAGTGGGACACAGCGCACAGAGGTAGTGGGACACAGCACAGAGGTAGTGGGACACAGCACACAGAGGTAGTGGGACACAGCGCAGAGGTAGTGGGACACAGAACACAGAGGTAGTGGGACACAGCACAGAGGTAGTGGGACACAGCACACAGAGGTAGTGGGACACAGCACACAGAGGTAGTGGGACACAGCACACAGAGGTAGTGGGCCACAGCACACAGAGGTAGTGGGACACAGCGCCCAGAGGTAGTGGGACACAGCGCCCAGAGGTAGTGGGACACAGCGCACAGAGGTAGTGGGACACAGCACACAGAGGTAGTGGGACACAGCACACAGAGGTAGTGGGACACAGCGCAGAGGTAGTGGGACACAGCGCCCAGAGGTAGTGGGACACAGCACACAGAGGTAGTGGGACACAGCGCCCAGAGGTAGTGGGACACAGCACACAGAGGTAGTGGGACACAGCGCACAGAGGTAGTGGGACACAGCGCCCAGAGGTAGTGGGACACAGCGCCCAGAGGTAGTGGGACACAGCGCCCAGAGGTAGTGGGACACAGCGCAGAGGTAGTGGGACACAGCGCAGAGGTAGTGGGACACAGCGCACAGAGGTAGTGGGACACAGCACACAGAGGTAGTGGGACACAGCGCACAGAGGTAGTGGGACACAGCACACAGAGGTAGTGGGACACAGCGCACAGAGGTAGTGGGACACAGCGCACAGAGGTAGTGGGACACAGCACACAGAGGTAGTGGGACACAGCACACAGAGGTAGTGGGACACAGCACACAGAGGTAGTGGGACAAGGCTCACAGAGGTAGTGGGACACAGCGCACAGAGGTAGTGGGACACAGCGCCCAGAGGTAGTGGGACACAGCGCCCAGAGGTAGTGGGACACAGCGCCCAGAGGTAGTGGGACACAGCGCAGAGGTAGTGGGACACAGCGCAGAGGTAGTGGGACACAGCGCAGAGGTAGTGGGACACAGCGCACAGAGGTAGTGGGACACAGCACAGAGGTAGTGGGACACAGCACACAGAGGTAGTGGGACACAGCGCAGAGGTAGTGGGACACAGCGCAGAGGTAGTGGGACACAGCGCACAGAGGTAGTGGGACACAGCACAGAGGTAGTGGGACACAGCACACAGAGGTAGTGGGACACAGCGCAGAGGTAGTGGGACACAGAACACAGAGGTAGTGGGACACAGCACACAGAGGTAGTGGGACACAGCACACAGAGGTAGTGGGACACAGCACACAGAGGTAGTGGGCCACAGCACACAGAGGTAGTGGGCCACAGCACACAGAGGTAGTGGGACACAGCGCCCAGAGGTAGTGGGACACAGCGCCCAGAGGTAGTGGGACACAGCGCCCAGAGGTAGTGGGACACAGCGCCCAGAGGTAGTGGGACACAGCACACAGAGGTAGTGGGACACAGCACACAGAGGTAGTGGGACACAGCGCAGAGGTAGTGGGACACAGCGCCCAGAGGTAGTGGGACACAGCACACAGAGGTAGTGGGACACAGCGCCCAGAGGTAGTGGGACACAGCACACAGAGGTAGTGGGACACAGCACACAGAGGTAGTGGGACACAGCGCCCAGAGGTAGTGGGACACAGCACACAGAGGTAGTGGGACAAGGCTCACAGAGGTAGTGGGACACAGCACACAGAGGTAGTGGGACACAGCACACAGAGGTAGTGGGACACAGCACACAGAGGTAGTGGGACACAGCACACAGAGGTAGTGGGACACAGCGCAGAGGTAGTGGGACACAGCGCACAGAGGTAGTGGGACACAGCGCACAGAGGTAGTGGGACACAGCGCCCAGAGGTAGTGGGACACAGCGCCCAGAGGTAGTGGGACACAGCGCACAGAGGTAGTGGGACACAGCGCAGAGGTAGTGGGACACAGCGCAGAGGTAGTGGGACACAGCACACAGAGGTAGTGGGACACAGCACACAGAGGTAGTGGGACACAGCGCACAGAGGTAGTGGGACACAGCACACAGAGGTAGTGGGACACAGCGCACAGAGGTAGTGGGACACAGCGCACAGAGGTAGTGGGACACAGCGCACAGAGGTAGTGGGACACAGCACACAGAGGTAGTGGGACACAGCACACAGAGGTAGTGGGACACAGCACACAGAGGTAGTGGGACACAGCACACAGAGGTAGTGGGACACAGCACACAGAGGTAGTGGGACACAGAACACAGAGGTAGTTGGACACAGCGCAGAGGTAGTGGGACACAGCACACAGGGGAAGTGGGACACAGCACACAGAGGTAGTGGGACACAGCACACAGAGGTAGTGGGACACAGCACACAGAGGTAGTGGGACACAGCACACAGAGGTAGTGGGACACAGCGCCCAGAGGTAGTGGGACACAGCACACAGAGGTAGTGGGACACAGCACACAGAGGTAGTGGGACACAGCGCACAGAGGTAGTGGGACACAGCGCAGAGGTAGTGGGACACAGCACACAGAGGTAGTGGGACACAGCGCAGAGGTAGTGGGACACAGCACACAGAGGTAGTGGGACACAGCACACAGAGGTAGTGGGACACAGCACACAGAGGTAGTGGGACACAGCGCAGAGGTAGTGGGACACAGCACACAGAGGTAGTGGGACACAGCGCCCAGAGGTAGTGGGACACGGCACACAGAGGTAGTGGGACACAGCACACAGAGGTAGTGGGACACAGCACACAGAGGTAGTGGGACACAGCACACAGAGGTAGTGGGACACAGCACACAGAGGTAGTGGGACACAGCACACAGAGGTAGTGGGACACAGCACACAGAGGGAGTGGGACACAGCACACAGAGGTAGTGGGACACAGCACACAGAGGTAGTGGGACACAGAACACAGAGGTAGTGGGACACAGCACACAGAGGTAGTGGGACACAGCACACAGAGGTAGTGGGACACAGCACACAGAGGTAGTGGGACACAGCACACAGAGGTAGTGGGACACAGCACACAGAGGTTGTGGGACACAGCACACAGAGGTAGTGGGACACATCACACAGAGGTAGTGGGACACAGCACACAGAGGTAGTGGGACACAGCACACAGAGGTAGTGGGACACAGCACACAGAGGTAGTGGGACACAGCACACAGAGGTAGTGGGACACAGCACACAGAGGTAGTGGGACACAGCACACCGAGGTAGTGGGACACAGCACACAGAGGTAGTGGGACACAGCACACAGAGGTAGTGGGACACAGCACACAGAGGTAGTGGGACACAGCGCAGAGGTAGTGGGACACAGCGCACAGAGGTAGTGGGACACAGCACACAGAGGTAGTGGGACACAGCGCAGAGGTAGTGGGACACAGCACACAGAGGTAGTGGGACACAGCACACAGAGGTAGTGGGACACAGCACACCGAGGTAGTGGGACACAGCACACAGAGGTAGTGGGACACAGCACACAGAGGTAGTGGGACACAGCACACAGAGGTAGTGGGACACAGCACACAGAGGTAGTGGGACACAGCACACAGAAGTAGTGGGACACAGCACACCGAGGTAGTGGGACACAGCGCAGAGTTAGTGGGACACAGCATACAGAGGTAGTGGGACACAGCACACAGAGGTAGTGGGACTTAGCACACAGAGGTAGTGGGACACAGCACACAGAGGTAGTGGGACACAGCACACAGAAGTAGTGGGACACAGCACACCGAGGTAGTGGGACACAGCGCAGAGTTAGTGGGACACAGCACACAGAGGTAGTGGGACACAGCACACAGAGGTAGTGGGACACAGCACACAGAGGTAGTGGGACACAGCACACAGAAGTAGTGGGACACAGCACACCGAGGTAGTGGGACACAGCACACAGAGGAAGTGGGACACAGCACACAGAGGTAGTGGGACACAGCACACAGAGGTAGTGGGACACAGCGCAGAGGTAGTGGGACACAGCACACAGAGGTAGTGGGACACAGCACACAGAGGTAGTGGGACACAGCACACCGAGGTAGTGGGACACAGCACACCGAGGTAGTGGGACACAGCACACAGAGGTAGTGGGACACAGCACACAGAGGTAGTGGGACACAGCACACAGAGGTAGTGGGACACAGCGCACAGAGGTAGTGGGACACAGCGCACAGAGGTAGTGGGACACAGCACACAGAGGTAGTGGGACACAGCACACCGAGGTAGTGGGACACAGCACACCGAGGTAGTGGGACACAGCACACAGAGGTAGTGGGACACAGCACACAGAGGTAGTGGGACACAGCACACAGAGGTAGTGGGACACAGCGCACAGAGGTAGTGGGACACAGCGCACAGAGGTAGTGGGACACAGCACACAGGGGTAGTGGGACACAGCGCACAGAGGTAGTGGGACACAGCGCACAGAGGTAGTGGGACACAGCACACAGAGGTAGTGGGACACAGCGCAGAGGTAGTGGGACACAGCGCAGAGGTAGTGGGACACAGCGCACAGAGGTAGTGGGACACAGCACAGAGGTAGTGGGACACAGCACACAGAGGTAGTGGGACACAGCGCAGAGGTAGTGGGACACAGAACACAGAGGTAGTGGGACACAGCACAGAGGTAGTGGGACACAGCACACAGAGGTAGTGGGACACAGCACACAGAGGTAGTGGGCCACAGCACACAGAGGTAGTGGGCCACAGCACACAGAGGTAGTGGGACACAGCGCCCAGAGGTAGTGGGACACAGCGCCCAGAGGTAGTGGGACACAGCGCCCAGAGGTAGTGGGACACAGCGCACAGAGGTAGTGGGACACAGCACACAGAGGTAGTGGGACACAGCACACAGAGGTAGTGGGACACAGCGCAGAGGTAGTGGGACACAGCGCCCAGAGGTAGTGGGACACAGCACACAGAGGTAGTGGGACACAGCGCCCAGAGGTAGTGGGACACAGCACACAGAGGTAGTGGGACACAGCGCACAGAGGTAGTGGGACACAGCGCCCAGAGGTAGTGGGACACAGCGCCCAGAGGTAGTGGGACACAGCGCCCAGAGGTAGTGGGACACAGCGCAGAGGTAGTGGGACACAGCGCAGAGGTAGTGGGACACAGCGCACAGAGGTAGTGGGACACAGCACACAGAGGTAGTGGGACACAGCGCACAGAGGTAGTGGGACACAGCACACAGAGGTAGTGGGACACAGCGCACAGAGGTAGTGGGACACAGCGCACAGAGGTAGTGGGACACAGCACACAGAGGTAGTGGGACACAGCACACCGAGGTAGTGGGACACAGCACACAGAGGAAGTGGGACACAGCACACAGAGGTAGTGGGACACAGCACACAGAGGTAGTGGGACACAGCGCAGAGGTAGTGGGACACAGCACACAGAGGTAGTGGGACACAGCACACAGAGGTAGTGGGACACAGCACACCGAGGTAGTGGGACACAGCACACCGAGGTAGTGGGACACAGCACACAGAGGTAGTGGGACACAGCACACAGAGGTAGTGGGACACAGCACACAGAGGTAGTGGGACACAGCGCACAGAGGTAGTGGGACACAGCGCACAGAGGTAGTGGGACACAGCGCACAGAGGTAGTGGGACACAGCACACCGAGGTAGTGGGACACAGCACACCGAGGTAGTGGGACACAGCACACAGAGGTAGTGGGACACAGCACACAGAGGTAGTGGGACACAGCACACAGAGGTAGTGGGACACAGCGCACAGAGGTAGTGGGACACAGCGCACAGAGGTAGTGGGACACAGCACACAGGGGTAGTGGGACACAGCGCACAGAGGTAGTGGGACACAGCGCACAGAGGTAGTGGGACACAGCACACAGAGGTAGTGGGACACAGCGCAGAGGTAGTGGGACACAGCGCAGAGGTAGTGGGACACAGCGCACAGAGGTAGTGGGACACAGCACAGAGGTAGTGGGACACAGCACACAGAGGTAGTGGGACACAGCGCAGAGGTAGTGGGACACAGAACACAGAGGTAGTGGGACACAGCACAGAGGTAGTGGGACACAGCACACAGAGGTAGTGGGACACAGCACACAGAGGTAGTGGGCCACAGCACACAGAGGTAGTGGGCCACAGCACACAGAGGTAGTGGGACACAGCGCCCAGAGGTAGTGGGACACAGCGCCCAGAGGTAGTGGGACACAGCGCCCAGAGGTAGTGGGACACAGCGCACAGAGGTAGTGGGACACAGCACACAGAGGTAGTGGGACACAGCACACAGAGGTAGTGGGACACAGCGCAGAGGTAGTGGGACACAGCGCCCAGAGGTAGTGGGACACAGCACACAGAGGTAGTGGGACACAGCGCCCAGAGGTAGTGGGACACAGCACACAGAGGTAGTGGGACACAGCGCACAGAGGTAGTGGGACACAGCGCCCAGAGGTAGTGGGACACAGCGCCCAGAGGTAGTGGGACACAGCGCCCAGAGGTAGTGGGACACAGCGCAGAGGTAGTGGGACACAGCGCAGAGGTAGTGGGACACAGCGCACAGAGGTAGTGGGACACAGCACACAGAGGTAGTGGGACACAGCGCACAGAGGTAGTGGGACACAGCACACAGAGGTAGTGGGACACAGCGCACAGAGGTAGTGGGACACAGCGCACAGAGGTAGTGGGACACAGCACACAGAGGTAGTGGGACACAGCACACAGAGGTAGTGGGACACAGCACACAGAGGTAGTGGGACAAGGCTCACAGAGGTAGTGGGACACAGCGCACAGAGGTAGTGGGACACAGCGCCCAGAGGTAGTGGGACACAGCGCCCAGAGGTAGTGGGACACAGCGCCCAGAGGTAGTGGGACACAGCGCAGAGGTAGTGGGACACAGCGCAGAGGTAGTGGGACACAGCGCACAGAGGTAGTGGGACACAGCACACAGAGGTAGTGGGACACAGCGCACAGAGGTAGTGGGACACAGCACACAGAGGTAGTGGGACACAGCGCACAGAGGTAGTGGGACACAGCGCACAGAGGTAGTGGGACACAGCACACAGAGGTAGTGGGACACAGCACACAGAGGTAGTGGGACACAGCACACAGAGGTAGTGGGACAAGGCTCACAGAGGTAGTGGGACACAGCACACAGAGGTAGTGGGACACAGCACACAGAGGTAGTGGGACACAGCACACAGAGGTAGTGGGACACAGCACACAGAGGTAGTGGGACACAGCGCAGAGGTAGTGGGACACAGCGCACAGAGGTAGTGGGACACAGCGCACATAGGTAGTGGGACACAGCGCCCAGAGGTAGTGGGACACAGCACACAGAGGTAGTGGGACACAGCACACAGAGGTAGTGGGACACAGCACACCGAGGTAGTGGGACACAGCACACAGAGGTAGTGGGACACAGCACACAGAGGTAGTGGGACACAGCACACAGAGGTAGTGGGACACAGCACACAGAGGTAGTGGGACACAGCGCACAGAGGTAGTGGGACACAGCACACAGAGGTAGTGGGACACAGCACACAGAGGTAGTGGGACACAGCACACCGAGGTAGTGGGACACAGCACACAGAGGTAGTGGGACACAGCACACAGAGGTAGTGGGACACAGCACACAGAGGTAGTGGGACACAGCACACAGAGGTAGTGGGACACAGCGCCCAGAGGTAGTGGGACACAGCACACAGAGGTAGTGGGACACAGCACACAGAGGTAGTGGGACACAGCACACCGAGGTAGTGGGACACAGCACACAGAGGTAGTGGGACACAGCACACAGAGGTAGTGGGACACAGCACACAGAGGTAGTTGGACACAGCACACAGAGGTAGTGGGACACAGCACACAGAGGTAGTGGGACACAGCACACAGAGGTAGTGGGACACAGCGCAGAGGTAGTGGGACACAGCGCACAGAGGTAGTGGGACACAGCGCACATAGGTAGTGGGACACAGCGCCCAGAGGTAGTGGGACACAGCACACAGAGGTAGTGGGACACAGCACACAGAGGTAGTGGGACACAGCACACCGAGGTAGTGGGACACAGCACACCGAGGTAGTGGGACACAGCACACAGAGGTAGTGGGACACAGCACACAGAGGTAGTGGGACACAGCACACAGAGGTAGTGGGACACAGCGCACAGAGGTAGTGGGACACAGCGCACAGAGGTAGTGGGACACAGCACACAGAGGTAGTGGGACACAGCACACCGAGGTAGTGGGACACAGCACACCGAGGTAGTGGGACACAGCACACAGAGGTAGTGGGACACAGCACACAGAGGTAGTGGGACACAGCACACAGAGGTAGTGGGACACAGCGCCCAGAGGTAGTGGGACACAGCACACAGAGGTAGTGGGACACAGCACACAGAGGTAGTGGGACACAGCACACCGAGGTAGTGGGACACAGCACACCGAGGTAGTGGGACACAGCACACAGAGGTAGTGGGACACAGCACACAGAGGTAGTGGGACACAGCACACAGAGGTAGTGGGACACAGCACACAGAGGTAGTGGGACACAGCGCACAGAGGTAGTGGGACACAGCGCACAGAGGTAGTGGGACACAGCACACAGAGGTAGTGGGACACAGCACACCGAGGTAGTGGGACACAGCACACCGAGGTAGTGGGACACAGCACACAGAGGTAGTGGGACACAGCACACAGAGGTAGTGGGACACAGCACACAGAGGTAGTGGGACACAGCACACAGAGGTAGTGGGACACAGCGCACAGAGGTAGTGGGACACAGCGCACAGAGGTAGTGGGACACAGCACACAGGGGTAGTGGGACACAGCGCACAGAGGTAGTGGGACACAGCGCACAGAGGTAGTGGGACACAGCACACAGAGGTAGTGGGACACAGCGCAGAGGTAGTGGGACACAGCACACAGAGGTAGTGGGACACAGCACACAGAGGTAGTGGGACACAGCGCAGAGGTAGTGGGACACAGCGCACAGAGGTAGTGGGACACAGCGCACATAGGTAGTGGGACACAGCGCCCAGAGGTAGTGGGACACAGCACACAGAGGTAGTGGGACACAGCACACAGAGGTAGTGGGACACAGCACACCGAGGTAGTGGGACACAGCACACAGAGGTAGTGGGACACAGCACACAGAGGTAGTGGGACACAGCACACAGAGGTAGTGGGACACAGCGCACAGAGGTAGTGGGACACAGCGCACAGAGGTAGTGGGACACAGCACACAGAGGTAGTGGGACACAGCACACCGAGGTAGTGGGACACAGCACACCGAGGTAGTGGGACACAGCACACAGAGGTAGTGGGACACAGCACACAGAGGTAGTGGGACACAGCACACAGAGGTAGTGGGACACAGCACACAGAGGTAGTGGGACACAGCGCACAGAGGTAGTGGGACACAGCGCACAGAGGTAGTGGGACACAGCACACAGGGGTAGTGGGACACAGCGCACAGAGGTAGTGGGACACAGCACACCGAGGTAGTGGGACACAGCACACAGAGGTAGTGGGACACAGCACACAGAGGTAGTGGGACACAGCACACAGAGGTAGTGGGACACAGCGCCCAGAGGTAGTGGGACACAGCACACAGAGGTAGTGGGACACAGCACACAGAGGTAGTGGGACACAGCACACCGAGGTAGTGGGACACAGCACACCGAGGTAGTGGGACACAGCACACAGAGGTAGTGGGACACAGCACACAGAGGTAGTGGGACACAGCTCACAGAGGTAGTGGGACACAGCACACAGAGGTAGTGGGACACAGCGCACAGAGGTAGTGGGACACAGCGCACAGAGGTAGTGGGACACAGCACACAGAGGTAGTGGGACACAGCACACCGAGGTAGTGGGACACAGCACACCGAGGTAGTGGGACACAGCACACAGAGGTAGTGGGACACAGCGCACAGAGGTAGTGGGACACAGCGCACAGAGGTAGTGGGACACAGCACACAGGGGTAGTGGGACACAGCGCACAGAGGTAGTGGGACACAGCGCACAGAGGTAGTGGGACACAGCACACAGAGGTAGTGGGACACAGCGCAGAGGTAGTGGGACACAGCACACAGAGGTAGTGGGACACAGCACACAGAGGTAGTGGGACACAGCGCAGAGGTAGTGGGACACAGCGCACAGAGGTAGTGGGACACAGCGCACATAGGTAGTGGGACACAGCGCCCAGAGGTAGTGGGACACAGCACACAGAGGTAGTGGGACACAGCACACAGAGGTAGTGGGACACAGCACACCGAGGTAGTGGGACACAGCACACAGAGGTAGTGGGACACAGCACACAGAGGTAGTGGGACACAGCACACAGAGGTAGTGGGACACAGCGCACAGAGGTAGTGGGACACAGCGCACAGAGGTAGTGGGACACAGCACACAGAGGTAGTGGGACACAGCACACCGAGGTAGTGGGACACAGCACACCGAGGTAGTGGGACACAGCACACAGAGGTAGTGGGACACAGCACACAGAGGTAGTGGGACACAGCACACAGAGGTAGTGGGACACAGCACACAGAGGTAGTGGGACACAGCGCACAGAGGTAGTGGGACACAGCGCACAGAGGTAGTGGGACACAGCACACAGGGGTAGTGGGACACAGCGCACAGAGGTAGTGGGACACAGCACACCGAGGTAGTGGGACACAGCACACAGAGGTAGTGGGACACAGCACACAGAGGTAGTGGGACACAGCACACAGAGGTAGTGGGACACAGCGCCCAGAGGTAGTGGGACACAGCACACAGAGGTAGTGGGACACAGCACACAGAGGTAGTGGGACACAGCACACCGAGGTAGTGGGACACAGCACACCGAGGTAGTGGGACACAGCACACAGAGGTAGTGGGACACAGCACACAGAGGTAGTGGGACACAGCTCACAGAGGTAGTGGGACACAGCACACAGAGGTAGTGGGACACAGCGCACAGAGGTAGTGGGACACAGCGCACAGAGGTAGTGGGACACAGCACACAGAGGTAGTGGGACACAGCACACCGAGGTAGTGGGACACAGCACACCGAGGTAGTGGGACACAGCACACAGAGGTAGTGGGACACAGCGCACAGAGGTAGTGGGACACAGCGCACAGAGGTAGTGGGACACAGCACACAGGGGTAGTGGGACACAGCGCACAGAGGTAGTGGGACACAGCGCACAGAGGTAGTGGGACACAGCACACAGAGGTAGTGGGACACAGCGCAGAGGTAGTGGGACACAGCACACAGAGGTAGTGGGACACAGCACACAGAGGTAGTGGGACACAGCGCAGAGGTAGTGGGACACAGCGCACAGAGGTAGTGGGACACAGCGCACATAGGTAGTGGGACACAGCGCCCAGAGGTAGTGGGACACAGCACACAGAGGTAGTGGGACACAGCACACAGAGGTAGTGGGACACAGCACACCGAGGTAGTGGGACACAGCACACAGAGGTAGTGGGACACAGCACACAGAGGTAGTGGGACACAGCACACAGAGGTAGTGGGACACAGCGCACAGAGGTAGTGGGACACAGCGCACAGAGGTAGTGGGACACAGCACACAGAGGTAGTGGGACACAGCACACCGAGGTAGTGGGACACAGCACACCGAGGTAGTGGGACACAGCACACAGAGGTAGTGGGACACAGCACACAGAGGTAGTGGGACACAGCACACAGAGGTAGTGGGACACAGCACACAGAGGTAGTGGGACACAGCACACAGAGGTAGTGGGACACAGCACACAGAGGTAGTGGGACACAGCACACAGGGGTAGTGGGACACAGCGCACAGAGGTAGTGGGACACAGCGCACAGAGGTAGTGGGACACAGCACACAGAGGTAGTGGGACACAGCGCAGAGGTAGTGGGACACAGCGCAGAGGTAGTGGGACACAGCGCACAGAGGTAGTGGGACACAGCACCGAGGTAGTGGGACACAGCACACAGAGGTAGTGGGACACAGCGCAGAGGTAGTGGGACACAGAACACAGAGGTAGTGGGACACAGCACAGAGGTAGTGGGACACAGCACACAGAGGTAGTGGGACACAGCACACAGAGGTAGTGGGCCACAGCACACAGAGGTAGTGGGCCACAGCACACAGAGGTAGTGGGACACAGAACACAGAGGTAGTTGGACACAGCGCAGAGGTAGTGGGACACAGCACACAGAGGTAGTGGGACACAGCACACAGAGGTAGTGGGACACAGCACACAGAGGTAGTGGGACACAGCACACAGAGGTAGTGGGACACAGCACACAGAGGTTGTGGGACACAGCACACAGAGGTAGTGGGACACAGCACACAGAGGTAGTGGGACACAGCACACAGAGGTAGTGGGACACAGCGCAGAGGTAGTGGGACACAGCGCACAGAGGTAGTGGGACACAGCGCACAGAGGTAGTGGGACACAGCGCCCAGAGGTAGTGGGACACAGCGCCCAGAGGTAGTGGGACACAGCGCACAGAGGTAGTGGGACACAGCGCAGAGGTAGTGGGACACAGCGCAGAGGTAGTGGGACACAGCACACATAGGTAGTGGGACACAGCACACAGAGGTAGTGGGACACAGCGCCCAGAGGTAGTGGGACACAGCACACAGAGGTAGTGGGACACAGCACACAGAGGTAGTGGGACACAGCGCCCAGAGGTAGTGGGACACAGCACACAGAGGTAGTGGGACACAGCACACAGAGGTAGTGGGACACAGCGCCCAGAGGTAGTGGGACACAGCACACAGAGGTAGTGGGACACAGCGCCCAGAGGTAGTGGGACACAGCACACAGAGGTAGTGGGACACAGCGCCCAGAGGTAGTGGGACACAGCACACCGAGGTAGTGGGACACAGCACACCGAGGTAGTGGGACACAGCGCAGAGTTAGTGGGACACAGCACACAGAGGTAGTGGGACACAGCACACAGAGGTAGTGGGACACAGCGCACAGAGGTAGTGGGACACAGCGCACAGAGGTAGTGGGACACAGCGCACAGAGGTAGTGGGACACAGCGCACAGAGGTAGTGGGACACAGCACACAGAGGTAGTGGGACACAGCACACAGAGGTAGTGGGACACAGCACACAGAGGTAGTGGGACACAGCGCCCAGAGGTAGTGGGACACAGCACACAGAGGTAGTGGGACACAGCGCCCAGAGGTAGTGGGACACAGCACACAGACGTAGTGGGACACAGCACACAGAGGTAGTGGGACACAGCGCCCAGAGGTAGTGGGACACAGCACACAGAGGTAGTGGGACACAGCGCAGAGGTAGTGGGACACAGCGCCCAGAGGTAGTGGGACACAGCACACAGAGGTAGTGGGACACAGCACACAGAGGTAGTGGGACACAGCACACAGAGGTAGTGGGACACAGCACACAGAGGTAGTGGGACACAGCGCACAGAGGTAGTGGGACACAGCGCAGAGGTAGTGGGACACAGCACACAGAGGTAGTGGGACACAGCACACAGAGGTAGTGGGACACAGCACACAGAGGTAGTGGGACACAGCGCAGAGGTAGTGGGACACAGCACACCGAGGTAGTGGGACACAGCACACCGAGGTAGTGGGACACAGCGCAGAGTTAGTGGGACACAGCACACAGAGGTAGTGGGACACAGCACACAGAGGTAGTGGGACACAGCGCACAGAGGTAGTGGGACACAGCGCACAGAGGTAGTGGGACACAGCGCACAGAGGTAGTGGGACACAGCGCACAGAGGTAGTGGGACACAGCACACAGAGGTAGTGGGACACAGCACACAGAGGTAGTGGGACACAGCACACAGAAGTAGTGGGACACAGCGCCCAGAGGTAGTGGGACACAGCACACAGAGGTAGTGGGACACAGCGCCCAGAGGTAGTGGGACACAGCACACAGACGTAGTGGGACACAGCACACAGAGGTAGTGGGACACAGCGCCCAGAGGTAGTGGGACACAGCACACAGAGGTAGTGGGACACAGCGCAGAGGTAGTGGGACACAGCGCACAGAGGTAGTGGGACACAGCACACAGAAGTAGTGGGACACAGCACACAGAGGTAGTGGGACACAGCACACAGAGGTAGTGGGACACAGCACACAGAGGTAGTGGGACACAGCGCACAGAGGTAGTGGGACACAGCGCAGAGGTAGTGGGACACAGCACACAGAGGTAGTGGGACACAGCACACAGAGGTAGTGGGACACAGCACACAGAGGTAGTGGGACACAGCACACAGAGGTAGTGGGACACAGCACACAGAGGTAGTGGGACACAGCACACAGAGGTAGTGGGACACAGCAAACAGAGGTAGTGGGACACAGCACACAGAGGTAGTGGGACACAGCACACAGAGGTAGTGGGACACAGCACACAGAGGTAGTGGGACACAGCACACAGAGGTAGTGGGACACAGCGCCCAGAGGTAGTGGGACACAGCGCCCAGAGGTAGTGGGACACAGCACACAGATGTAGTGGGACACAGCGCACAGAGGTAGTGGGACACAGCACACAGAGGTAGTGGGACACAGCGCTGAGGTAGTGGGACACAGCGCAGAGGTAGTGGGACACAGCGCACAGAGGTAGTGGGACACAGCGCACAGAGGTAGTGGGACACAGCACAGAGGTAGTGGGACACAGCACACAGAGGTAGTGGGACACAGCACACAGAGGTAGTGGGACACAGCGCCCAGAGGTAGTGGAACACAGCACACAGAGGTAGTGGGACACAGCACACAGAGGTAGTGGGACACAGCACACAGAGGTAGTGGGACACAGCGCCCAGAGGTAGTGGGACACAGCACACAGTCGTAGTGGGACACAGCACACAGAGGTAGTGGGACACAGCGCCCAGAGGTAGTGGGACACAGCACACAGAGGTAGTGGGACACAGCGCAGAGGTAGTGGGACACAGCGCCCAGAGGTAGTGGGACACAGCACACAGAGGTAGTGGGACACAGCACACAGAGGTAGTGGGACACAGCACACAGAGGTAGTGGGACACAGCGCACAGAGGTAGTGGGACACAGCGCAGAGGTAGTGGGACACAGCACACAGAGGTAGTGGGACACAGCACACAGAGGTAGTGGGACACAGCACACAGAGGTAGTGGGACACAGCGCAGAGGTAGTGGGACACAGCACACAGAGGTAGTGGGACACAGCGCACAGAGGTAGTGGGACACAGCACACAGAGTTAGTGGGACACAGCACACAGAGGTAGTGGGACACAGCACACAGAGGTAGTGGGACACAGCACACAGAGGTAGTGGGACACAGCACACAGATGTAGTGGGACACAGCACCCAGAGGTAGTGGGACACAGCGCCCAGAGGTAGTGGGACACAGCACACAGAGGTAGTGGGACACAGCACACAGAGGTAGTGGGACACAGCACACAGAGGTAGTGGGACACAGCGCAAAGGTAGTGGGACACAGCACACAGAGGTAGTGGGACACAGCGCACAGAGGTAGTGGGACACAGCGCACAGAGGTAGTGGGACACAGCACACAGAGGTAGTGGGACACAGCGCACAGAGGTAGTGGGACACAGCGCAAAGAGGTAGTGGGACACAGCACACAGAGGTAGTGGGACACAGCCCACAGAGGTAGTGGGACACAGCACACAGAGGTAGTGGGACACAGCACACAGAGGTAGTGGGACACAGCGCAGAGGTAGTGGGACACAGCACACAGAGGTAGTGGGACACAGCACACAGAGGTAGTGGGACACAGCACACAGAGGGAGTGGGACACAGCGCAGAGGTAGTGGGACACAGCACACAGAGGTAGTGGGACACAGCGCACAGAGGTAGTGGGACACAGCACACAGAGGTAGTGGGACACAGCACACAGAGGTAGTGGGACACAGCACACAGAGGTAGTGGGACACAGCACACAGAGGTAGTGGGACACAGCACACAGAGGTAGTGGGACACAGCACCCAGAGGTAGTGGGACACAGCGCACAGAGGTAGTGGGACACAGCACACAGAGGTAGTGGGACACAGCACACAGAGGTAGTGGGACACAGCACACAGAGGTAGTGGGACACAGCGCAAAGGTAGTGGGACACAGCACACAGAGGTAGTGGGACACAGCGCACAGAGGTAGTGGGACACAGCGCAGAGGTAGTGGGACACAGCACACAGAGGTAGTGGGACACAGCGCACAGAGGTAGTGGGACACAGCGCACAGAGGTAGTGGGACACAGCACACAGAGGTAGTGGGACACAGCCCACAGAGGTAGTGGGACACAGCGCACAGAGGTAGTGGGACACAGCACACAGAGGTAGTGGGACACAGCACACAGAGGTAGTGGGACACAGCACACAGAGGTAGTGGGACACAGCACACAGAGGTAGTGGGACACAGCACACAGAGGTAGTGGGACACAGAACACAGAGGTAGTGGGACACAGCGCAGAGGTAGTGGGACACAGCACACAGAGGTAGTGGGACACAGCACACAGAGGTAGTGGGACACAGCACACAGAGGTAGTGGGACACAGCACACAGAGGTAGTGGGACACAGCACACATAGGTTGTGGGACACAGCACACAGAGGTAGTGGGACACAGCACACAGAGGTAGTGGGACACAGCACACAGAGGTAGTGGGACACAGCACACAGAGGTAGTGGGACACAGCGCCCAGAGGTAGTGGGACACAGCACACAGACGTAGTGGGACACAGCGCACAGACGTAGTGGGACACAGCGCACAGAGGTAGTGGGACACAGCACACAGAGGTAGTGGGACACAGCACACAGAGGTAGTGGGACACAGCACACAGAGGTAGTGGGACACAGCGCCCAGAGGTAGTGGGACACAGCACACAGAGGTAGTGGGACACAGCGCCCAGAGGTAGTGGGACACAGCACACAGACGTAGTGGGACACAGCACACAGAGGTAGTGGGACACAGCGCCCAGAGGTAGTGGGACACAGCACACAGAGGTAGTGGGACACAGCGCAGAGGTAGTGGGACACAGCACACAGAGGTAGTGGGACACAGCACACAGAGGTAGTGGGACACAGCACACAGAGGTAGTGGGACACAGCACACAGAGGTAGTGGGACACAGCACACCGAGGTAGTGGGACACAGCACACCGAGGTAGTGGGACACAGCGCAGAGTTAGTGGGACACAGCACACAGAGGTAGTGGGACACAGCACACAGAGGTAGTGGGACACAGCACACAGAGGTAGTGGGACACAGCGCACAGAGGTAGTGGGACACAGCGCACAGAGGTAGTGGGACACAGCGCACAGAGGTAGTGGGACACAGCGCACAGAGGTAGTGGGACACAGCACACAGAGGTAGTGGGACACAGCACACAGAGGTAGTGGGACACAGCACACAGAGGTAGTGGGACACAGCGCCCAGAGGTAGTGGGACACAGCACACAGAGGTAGTGGGACACAGCGCCCAGAGGTAGTGGGACACAGCGCCCAGACGTAGTGGGACACAGCACACAGAGGTAGTGGGACACAGCGCCCAGAGGTAGTGGGACACAGCACACAGAGGTAGTGGGACACAGCGCAGAGGTAGTGGGACACAGCGCCCAGAGGTAGTGGGACACAGCACACAGAGGTAGTGGGACACAGCACACAGAGGTAGTGGGACACAGCACACAGAGGTAGTGGGACACAGCACACAGAGGTAGTGGGACACAGCGCACAGAGGTAGTGGGACACAGCGCAGAGGTAGTGGGACACAGCACACAGAGGTAGTGGGACACAGCACACAGAGGTAGTGGGACACAGCGCCCAGAGGTAGTGGGACACAGCACACAGAGGTAGTGGGACACAGCACACAGAGGTAGTGGGACACAGCACACAGAGGTAGTGGGACACAGCACCCAGAGGTAGTGGGACACAGCGCCCAGAGGTAGTGGGACACAGCACACAGAGGTAGTGGGACACAGCACACAGAGGTAGTGGGACACAGCACACAGAGGTAGTGGGACACAGCGCAAAGGTAGTGGGACACAGCACACAGAGGTAGTGGGACACAGCACACAGAGGTAGTGGGACACAGCGCAGAGGTAGTGGGACACAGCACACAGAGGTAGTGGGACACAGCGCACAGAGGTAGTGGGACACAGCGCACAGAGGTAGTGGGACACAGCACACAGAGGTAGTGGGACACAGCCCACAGAGGTAGTGGGACACAGCGCACAGAGGTAGTGGGACACAGCACACAGAGGTAGTGGGACACAGCACACAGAGGTAGTGGGACACAGCACACAGAGGTAGTGGGACACAGCACACAGAGGTAGTGGGACACAGCACACAGAGGTTGTGGGACACAGCACACAGAGGTAGTGGGACACAGCACACAGAGGTAGTGGGACACAGCACACAGAGGTAGTGGGACACAGCACACAGAGGTAGTGGGACACAGCGCACAGAGGTAGTGGGACACAGCACACAGACGTAGTGGGACACAGCGCACAGAGGTAGTGGGACACAGCGCACAGAGGTAGTGGGACACAGCACACAGAGGTAGTGGGACACAGCACACAGAGGTAGTGGGACACAGCACACAGAGGTAGTGGGACACAGCGCCCAGAGGTAGTGGGACACAGCACACAGAGGTAGTGGGACACAGCGCCCAGAGGTAGTGGGACACAGCACACAGACGTAGTGGGACACAGCACACAGAGGTAGTGGGACACAGCGCCCAGAGGTAGTGGGACACAGCACACAGAGGTAGTGGGACACAGCGCAGAGGTAGTGGGACACAGCACACAGAGGTAGTGGGACACAGCACACAGAGGTAGTGGGACACAGCACACAGAGGTAGTGGGACACAGCACACAGAGGTAGTGGGACACAGCACACCGAGGTAGTGGGACACAGCACACCGAGGTAGTGGGACACAGCGCAGAGTTAGTGGGACACAGCACACAGAGGTAGTGGGACACAGCACACAGAGGTAGTGGGACACAGCACACAGAGGTAGTGGGACACAGCGCACAGAGGTAGTGGGACACAGCGCACAGAGGTAGTGGGACACAGCGCACAGAGGTAGTGGGACACAGCGCACAGAGGTAGTGGGACACAGCGCACAGAGGTAGTGGGACACAGCACACAGAGGTAGTGGGACACAGCACACAGAGGTAGTGGGACACAGCGCCCAGAGGTAGTGGGACACAGCACACAGAGGTAGTGGGACACAGCGCCCAGAGGTAGTGGGACACAGCGCCCAGACGTAGTGGGACACAGCACACAGAGGTAGTGGGACACAGCGCCCAGAGGTAGTGGGACACAGCACACAGAGGTAGTGGGACACAGCGCAGAGGTAGTGGGACACAGCGCCCAGAGGTAGTGGGACACAGCACACAGAGGTAGTGGGACACAGCACACAGAGGTAGTGGGACACAGCACACAGAGGTAGTGGGACACAGCACACAGAGGTAGTGGGACACAGCGCACAGAGGTAGTGGGACACAGCGCAGAGGTAGTGGGACACAGCACACAGAGGTAGTGGGACACAGCACACAGAGGTAGTGGGACACAGCGCCCAGAGGTAGTGGGACACAGCACACAGAGGTAGTGGGACACAGCACACAGAGGTAGTGGGACACAGCGCCCAGAGGTAGTGGGACACAGCACACAGAGGTAGTGGGACACAGCACACAGAGGTAGTGGGACACAGCGCCCAGAGGTAGTGGGACACAGCACACAGAGGTAGTGGGACACAGCGCCCAGAGGTAGTGGGACACAGCACACAGAGGTAGTGGGACACAGCGCCCAGAGGTAGTGGGACACAGCACACAGACGTAGTGGGACACAGCGCACAGAGGTAGTGGGACACAGCGCACAGAGGTAGTGGGACACAGCACACAGAGGTAGTGGGACACAGCACACAGAGGTAGTGGGACACAGCACACAGAGGTAGTGGGACACAGCGCCCAGAGGTAGTGGGACACAGCACACAGAGGTAGTGGGACACAGCGCCCAGAGGTAGTGGGACACAGCACACAGACGTAGTGGGACACAGCACACAGAGGTAGTGGGACACATCGCCCAGAGGTAGTGGGACACAGCACACAGAGGTAGTGGGACACAGCGCAGAGGTAGTGGGACACAGCACACAGAGGTAGTGGGACACAGCACACAGAGGTAGTGGGACACAGCACACAGAGGTAGTGGGACACAGCACACAGAGGTAGTGGGACACAGCACACCGAGGTAGTGGGACACAGCACACCGAGGTAGTGGGACACAGCGCAGAGTTAGTGGGACACAGCACACAGAGGTAGTGGGACACAGCACACAGAGGTAGTGGGACACAGCACACAGAGGTAGTGGGACACAGCGCACAGAGGTAGTGGGACACAGCGCACAGAGGTAGTGGGACACAGCGCACAGAGGTAGTGGGACACAGCGCACAGAGGTAGTGGGACACAGCACACAGAGGTAGTGGGACACAGCACACAGAGGTAGTGGGACACAGCACACAGAGGTAGTGGGACACAGCGCCCAGAGGTAGTGGGACACAGCACACAGAGGTAGTGGGACACAGCGCCCAGAGGTAGTGGGACACAGCACACAGACGTAGTGGGACACAGCACACAGAGGTAGTGGGACACAGCACACAGAGGTAGTGGGACACAGCGCCCAGAGGTAGTGGGACACAGCACACAGAGGTAGTGGGACACAGCGCAGAGGTAGTGGGACACAGCGCCCAGAGGTAGTGGGACACAGCACACAGAGGTAGTGGGACACAGCACACAGAGGTAGTGGGACACAGCACACAGAGGTAGTGGGACACAGCACACAGAGGTAGTGGGACACAGCGCACAGAGGTAGTGGGACACAGCGCAGAGGTAGTGGGACACAGCACACAGAGGTAGTGGGACACAGCACACAGAGGTAGTGGGACACAGCACACAGAGGTAGTGGGACACAGCGCAGAGGTAGTGGGACACAGCACACAGAGGTAGTGGGACACAGCGCCCAGAGGTAGTGGGACACAGCACACAGAGGTAGTGGGACACAGCACACAGAGGTAGTGGGACACAGCACACAGAGGTAGTGGGACACAGCACACAGAGGTAGTGGGACACAGCACACAGAGGTAGTGGGACACAGCGCCCAGAGGTAGTGGGACACAGCGCCCAGAGGTAGTGGGACACAGCACACAGAGGTAGTGGGACACAGCGCACAGAGGTAGTGGGACACAGCACACAGAGGTAGTGGGACACAGCACGCAGAGGTAGTGGGACACAGCACACAGAGGTAGTGGGACACAGCGCACAGAGGTAGTGGGACACAGCACACAGAGGTAGTGGGACACAGCACAGAGGTAGTGGGACACAGCACACAGAGGTAGTGGGACACAGCACACAGAGGTAGTGGGACACAGCGCCCAGAGGTAGTGGGACACAGCACACAGAGGTAGTGGGACACAGCACCCAGAGGTAGTGGGACACAGCACACAGAGGTAGTGGGACACAGCACACAGAGGTAGTGGGACACAGCACACACAGGTAGTGGGACACAGCACACAGAGGTAGTGGGACACAGCACACAGAGGTAGTGGGACACAGCGCCCAGAGGTAGTGGGACACAGCGCCCAGAGGTAGTGGGACACAGCACACAGAGGTAGTGGGACACAGCGCACAGAGGTAGTGGGACACAGCACACAGAGGTAGTGGGACACAGCGCAGAGGTAGTGGGACACAGCGCAGAGGTAGTGGGACACAGCGCACAGAGGTAGTGGGACACAGCGCACAGAGGTAGTGGGACACAGCACAGAGGTAGTGGGACACAGCACACAGACGTAGTGGGACACAGCACACAGAGGTAGTGGGACACAGCGCCCAGAGGTAGTGGGACACAGCACACAGAGGTAGTGGGACACAGCGCAGAGGTAGTGGGACACAGCACACAGAGGTAGTGGGACACAGCACACAGAGGTAGTGGGACACAGCACACAGAGGTAGTGGGACACAGCACACAGAGGTAGTGGGACACAGCACACCGAGGTAGTGGGACACAGCACACCGAGGTAGTGGGACACAGCGCAGAGTTAGTGGGACACAGCACACAGAGGTAGTGGGACACAGCACACAGAGGTAGTGGGACACAGCACACAGAGGTAGTGGGACACAGCGCACAGAGGTAGTGGGACACAGCGCACAGAGGTAGTGGGACACAGCGCACAGAGGTAGTGGGACACAGCGCACAGAGGTAGTGGGACACAGCACACAGAGGTAGTGGGACACAGCACACAGAGGTAGTGGGACACAGCACACAGAGGTAGTGGGACACAGCGCCCAGAGGTAGTGGGACACAGCACACAGAGGTAGTGGGACACAGCGCCCAGAGGTAGTGGGACACAGCGCCCAGACGTAGTGGGACACAGCACACAGAGGTAGTGGGACACAGCGCCCAGAGGTAGTGGGACACAGCACACAGAGGTAGTGGGACACAGCGCAGAGGTAGTGGGACACAGCGCCCAGAGGTAGTGGGACACAGCACACAGAGGTAGTGGGACACAGCACACAGAGGTAGTGGGACACAGCACACAGAGGTAGTGGGACACAGCACACAGAGGTAGTGGGACACAGCGCACAGAGGTAGTGGGACACAGCGCAGAGGTAGTGGGACACAGCACACAGAGGTAGTGGGACACAGCACACAGAGGTAGTGGGACACAGCACACCGAGGTAGTGGGACACAGCACACCGAGGTAGTGGGACACAGCGCACAGAGTTAGTGGGACACAGCACACAGAGGTAGTGGGACACAGCACACAGAGGTAGTGGGACACAGCACACAGAGGTAGTGGGACACAGCGCACAGAGGTAGTGGGACACAGCACACAGAGGTAGTGGGACACAGCGCACAGAGGTAGTGGGACACAGCACAAAGAGGTAGTGGGACACAGCGCACAGAGGTAGTGGGACACAGCACACAGAGGTAGTGGGACACAGCACACAGAGGTAGTGGGACACAGCGCCCAGAGGTAGTGGGACACAGCACACAGAGGTAGTGGGACACAGCGCCCAGAGGTAGTGGGACACAGCGCCCAGACGTAGTGGGACACAGCACACAGAGGTAGTGGGACACAGCGCCCAGAGGTAGTGGGACACAGCACACAGAGGTAGTGGGACACAGCGCAGAGGTAGTGGGACACAGCGCCCAGAGGTAGTGGGACACAGCACACAGAGGTAGTGGGACACAGCACACAGAGGTAGTGGGACACAGCACACAGAGGTAGTGGGACACAACACACAGAGGTAGTGGGACACAGCGCACAGAGGTAGTGGGACACAGCGCAGAGGTAGTGGGACACAGCACACAGAGGTAGTGGGACACAGCACACAGAGGTAGTGGGACACAGCGCCCAGAGGTAGTGGGACACAGCACACAGAGGTAGTGGGACACAGCACACAGAGGTAGTGGGACACAGCGCCCAGAGGTAGTGGGACACAGCACACAGAGGTAGTGGGACACAGCACACAGAGGTAGTGGGACACAGCGCCCAGAGGTAGTGGGACACAGCACACAGAGGTAGTGGGACACAGCGCCCAGAGGTAGTGGGACACAGCACACAGAGGTAGTGGGACACAGCGCCCAGAGGTAGTGGGACACAGCACACAGACGTAGTGGGACACAGCGCACAGAGGTAGTGGGACACAGCGCACAGAGGTAGTGGGACACAGCACACAGAGGTAGTGGGACACAGCAGACAGAGGTAGTGGGACACAGCACACAGAGGTAGTGGGACACAGCACACAGAGGTAGTGGGACACAGCACACAGAGGTAGTGGGACACAGCGCCCAGAGGTAGTGGGACACAGCACACAGAGGTAGTGGGACACAGCACACCGAGGTAGTGGGACACAGCACACCGAGGTAGTGGGACACAGCGCAGAGTTAGTGGGACACAGCACACAGAGGTAGTGGGACACAGCACACAGAGGTAGTGGGACACAGCACACAGAGGTAGTGGGACACAGCGCACAGAGGTAGTGGGACACAGCGCACAGAGGTAGTGGGACACAGCGCACAGAGGTAGTGGGACACAGCGCACAGAGGTAGTGGGACACAGCACACAGAGGTAGTGGGACACAGCACACAGAGGTAGTGGGACACAGCACACAGAGGTAGTGGGACACAGCGCCCAGAGGTAGTGGGACACAGCACACAGAGGTAGTGGGACACAGCGCCCAGAGGTAGTGGGACACAGCACACAGACGTAGTGGGACACAGCACACAGAGGTAGTGGGACACAGCGCCCAGAGGTAGTGGGACACAGCACACAGAGGTAGTGGGACACAGCGCAGAGGTAGTGGGACACAGCGCCCAGAGGTAGTGGGACACAGCACACAGAGGTAGTGGGACACAGCACACAGAGGTAGTGGGACACAGCACACAGAGGTAGTGGGACACAGCACACAGAGGTAGTGGGACACAGCGCACAGAGGTAGTGGGACACAGCGCAGAGGTAGTGGGACAC
The DNA here is from genome assembly GCF_045679555.1 of Salvelinus alpinus. Lineage (NCBI taxonomy): Eukaryota > Metazoa > Chordata > Actinopteri > Salmoniformes > Salmonidae > Salvelinus > Salvelinus alpinus. The sequence goes on along the minus strand of NC_092087.1, from coordinate 32,660,650 downwards.
AGCACACAGAGGTAGTGGGACACAGCACACAGAGGTAGTGGGACACAGCACACAGAGGTAGTGGGACACAGCGCAGAGGTAGTGGGACACAGCACACAGAGGTAGTGGGACACAGCGCCCAGAGGTAGTGGGACACAGCACACAGAGGTAGTGGGACACAGCACACAGAGGTAGTGGGACACAGCACACAGAGGTAGTGGGACACAGCACACAGAGGTAGTGGGACACAGCACACAGAGGTAGTGGGACACAGCGCCCAGAGGTAGTGGGACACAGCGCCCAGAGGTAGTGGGACACAGCACACAGAGGTAGTGGGACACAGCACACAGAGGTAGTGGGACACAGCACACAGAGGTAGTGGGACACAGCGCAGAGGTAGTGGGACACAGCGCAGAGGTAGTGGGACACAGCGCACAGAGGTAGTGGGACACAGCGCACAGAGGTAGTGGGACACAGCACAGAGGTAGTGGGACACAGCACAGAGGTAGTGGGACACAGCACACAGACGTAGTGGGACACAGCACACAGAGGTAGTGGGACACAGCGCCCAGAGGTAGTGGGACACAGCACACAGAGGTAGTGGGACACAGCGCCCAGAGGTAGTGGGAAACAGCACACAGAGGTAGTGGGACACAGCACACAGAGGTAGTGGGACACAGCACACAGAGGTAGTGGGACACAGCACACAGAGGTAGTGGGACACAGCACACAGAGGTAGTGGGACACAGCGCCCAGAGGTAGTGGGACACAGCGCCCAGAGGTAGTGGGACACAGCACACAGAGGTAGTGGGACACAGCACACAGAGGTAGTGGGACACAGCACACAGAGGTAGTGGGACACAGCGCAGAGGTAGTGGGACACAGCGCAGAGGTAGTGGGACACAGCGCACAGAGGTAGTGGGACACAGCGCACAGAGGTAGTGGGACACAGCACAGAGGTAGTGGGACACAGCACACAGACGTAGTGGGACACAGCACACAGAGGTAGTGGGACACAGCGCCCAGAGGTAGTGGGACACAGCACACAGAGGTAGTGGGACACAGCACACAGAGGTAGTGGGACACAGCACACAGAGGTAGTGGGACACAGCACACCGAGGTAGTGGGACACAGCACACCGAGGTAGTGGGACACAGCGCAGAGTTAGTGGGACACAGCACACAGAGGTAGTGGGACACAGCACACAGAGGTAGTGGGACACAGCACACAGAGGTAGTGGGACACAGCGCACAGAGGTAGTGGGACACAGCGCACAGAGGTAGTGGGACACAGCGCACAGAGGTAGTGGGACACAGCGCACAGAGGTAGTGGGACACAGCACACAGAGGTAGTGGGACACAGCACACAGAGGTAGTGGGACACAGCACACAGAGGTAGTGGGACACAGCGCCCAGAGGTAGTGGGACACAGCACACAGAGGTAGTGGGACACAGCGCCCAGAGGTAGTGGGACACAGCACACAGACGTAGTGGGACACAGCACACAGAGGTAGTGGGACACAGCGCCCAGAGGTAGTGGGACACAGCACACAGAGGTAGTGGGACACAGCGCAGAGGTAGTGGGACACAGCGCCCAGAGGTAGTGGGACACAGCACACAGAGGTAGTGGGACACAGCACACAGAGGTAGTGGGACACAGCGCACAGAGGTAGTGGGACACAGCGCAGAGGTAGTGGGACACAGCACACAGAGGTAGTGGGACACAGCACACAGAGGTAGTGGGACACAGCACACAGAGGTAGTGGGACACAGCGCAGAGGTAGTGGGACACAGCACACAGAGGTAGTGGGACACAGCGCCCAGAGGTAGTGGGACACAGCACACAGAGGTAGTGGGACACAGCACACAGAGGTAGTGGGACACAGCACACAGAGGTAGTGGGACACAGCACACAGAGGTAGTGGGACACAGCACACAGAGGTAGTGGGACACAGCGCCCAGAGGTAGTGGGACACAGCGCCCAGAGGTAGTGGGACACAGCACACAGAGGTAGTGGGACACAGCGCCCAGAGGTAGTGGGACACAGCACACAGAGGTAGTGGGACACAGCGCAGAGAGGTAGTGGGACACAGCGCAGAGGTAGTGGGACACAGCGCAGAGGTAGTGGGACACAGCGCACAGAGGTAGTGGGACACAGCGCACAGAGGTAGTGGGACACAGCACAGAGGTAGTGGGACACAGCACACAGAGGTAGTGGGACACAGCACACAGAGGTAGTGGGACACAGCGCCCAGAGGTAGTGGGACACAGCACACAGAGGTAGTGGGACACAGCACACAGAGGTAGTGGGACACAGCACACAGAGGTAGTGGGACACAGCGCCCAGAGGTAGTGGGACACAGCACACAGACGTAGTGGGACACAGCACACAGAGGTAGTGGGACACAGCGCCCAGAGGTAGTGGGACACAGCACACAGAGGTAGTGGGACACAGCGCAGAGGTAGTGGGACACAGCGCCCAGAGGTAGTGGGACACAGCACACAGAGGTAGTGGGACACAGCACACAGAGGTAGTGGGACACAGCACACAGAGGTAGTGGGACACAGCACACAGAGGTAGTGGGACACAGCGCAGAGGTAGTGGGACACAGCGCCCAGAGGTAGTGGGACACAGCACACAGAGGTAGTGGGACACAGCACACAGAGGTAGTGGGACACAGCACACAGAGGTAGTGGGACACAGCACACAGAGGTAGTGGGACACAGCGCACAGAGGTAGTGGGACACAGCGCACAGGTAGTGGGACACAGCACACAGAGGTAGTGGGACACAGCACACAGAGGTAGTGGGACACAGCACACAGAGGTAGTGGGACACAGCGCAGAGGTAGTGGGACACAGCACACAGAGGTAGTGGGACACAGCACACAGAGGTAGTGGGACACAGCGCAGAGGTAGTGGGACACAGCGCAGAGGTAGTGGGACACAGCGCACAGAGGTAGTGGGACACAGCGCACAGAGGTAGTGGGACACAGCACAGAGGTAGTGGGACACAGCACACAGAGGTAGTGGGACACAGCACACAGAGGTAGTGGGACACAGCGCCCAGAGGTAGTGGGACACAGCACACAGAGGTAGTGGGACACAGCACACAGAGGTAGTGGGACACAGCACACAGAGGTAGTGGGACACAGCGCCCAGAGGTAGTGGGACACAGCACACAGACGTAGTGGGACACAGCACACAGAGGTAGTGGGACACAGCGCCCAGAGGTAGTGGGACACAGCACACAGAGGTAGTGGGACACAGCGCAGAGGTAGTGGGACACAGCGCCCAGAGGTAGTGGGACACAGCACACAGAGGTAGTGGGACACAGCACACAGAGGTAGTGGGACACAGCACACAGAGGTAGTGGGACACAGCACACAGAGGTAGTGGGACACAGCGCAGAGGTAGTGGGACACAGCGCCCAGAGGTAGTGGGACACAGCACACAGAGGTAGTGGGACACAGCACACAGAGGTAGTGGGACACAGCACACAGAGGTAGTGGGACACAGCACACAGAGGTAGTGGGACACAGCGCACAGAGGTAGTGGGACACAGCGCAGAGGTAGTGGGACACAGCACACAGAGGTAGTGGGACACAGCACACAGAGGTAGTGGGACACAGCACACAGAGGTAGTGGGACACAGCGCAGAGGTAGTGGGACACAGCACACAGAGGTAGTGGGACACAGCGCCCAGAGGTAGTGGGACACAGCACACAGAGGTAGTGGGACACAGCACACAGAGGTAGTGGGACACAGCACACAGAGGTAGTGGGACACAGCACACAGAGGTAGTGGGACACAGCACACAGAGGTAGTGGGACACAGCGCCCAGAGGTAGTGGGACACAGCGCCCAGAGGTAGTGGGACACAGCACACAGAGGTAGTGGGACACAGCGCCCAGAGGTAGTGGGACACAGCACACAGAGGTAGTGGGACACAGCGCACAGAGGTAGTGGGACACAGCACACAGAGGTAGTGGGACACAGCGCAGAGGTAGTGGGACACAGCGCAGAGGTAGTGGGACACAGCGCACAGAGGTAGTGGGACACAGCGCACAGAGGTAGTGGGACACAGCACAGAGGTAGTGGGACACAGCACACAGAGGTAGTGGGACACAGCACACAGAGGTAGTGGGACACAGCGCCCAGAGGTAGTGGGACACAGCACACAGAGGTAGTGGGACACAGCACACAGAGGTAGTGGGACACAGCACACAGAGGTAGTGGGACACAGCGCCCAGAGGTAGTGGGACACAGCACACAGACGTAGTGGGACACAGCACACAGAGGTAGTGGGACACAGCGCCCAGAGGTAGTGGGACACAGCACACAGAGGTAGTGGGACACAGCGCAGAGGTAGTGGGACACAGCGCCCAGAGGTAGTGGGACACAGCACACAGAGGTAGTGGGACACAGCACACAGAGGTAGTGGGACACAGCACACAGAGGTAGTGGGACACAGCGCACAGAGGTAGTGGGACACAGCGCAGAGGTAGTGGGACACAGCACACAGAGGTAGTGGGACACAGCACACAGAGGTAGTGGGACACAGCACACAGAGGTGGTGGGACACAGCGCAGAGGTAGTGGGACACAGCACACAGAGGTAGTGGGACACAGCACACAGAGGTAGTGGGACACAGCACACAGAGGTAGTGGGACACAGCGCCCAGAGGTAGTGGGACACAGCACACAGAGGTAGTGGGACACAGCACACAGAGGTAGTGGGACACAGCACACAGAGGTAGTGGGACACAGCACACAGAGGTAGTGGGACACAGCGCACAGAGGTAGTGGGACACAGCGCAGAGGTAGTGGGACACAGCACACAGAGGTAGTGGGACACAGCACACAGAGGTAGTGGGACACAGCACACAGAGGTAGTGGGACACAGCGCAGAGGTAGTGGGACACAGCACACAGAGGTAGTGGGACACAGCGCCCAGAGGTAGTGGGACACAGCACACAGAGGTAGTGGGACACAGCACACAGAGGTAGTGGGACACAGCACACAGAGGTAGTGGGACACAGCACACAGAGGTAGTGGGACACAGCACACAGAGGTAGTGGGACACAGCGCCCAGAGGTAGTGGGACACAGCGCCCAGAGGTAGTGGGACACAGCACACAGAGGTAGTGGGACACAGCGCACAGAGGTAGTGGGACACAGCACACAGAGGTAGTGGGACACAGCGCAGAGGTAGTGGGACACAGCGCAGAGGTAGTGGGACACAGCGCACAGAGGTAGTGGGACACAGCGCACAGAGGTAGTGGGACACAGCACAGAGGTAGTGGGACACAGCACACAGAGGTAGTGGGACACAGCACACAGAGGTAGTGGGACACAGCGCCCAGAGGTAGTGGGACACAGCACACAGAGGTAGTGGGACACAGCACACAGAGGTAGTGGGACACAGCGCCCAGAGGTAGTGGGACACAGCACACAGACGTAGTGGGACACAGCACACAGAGGTAGTGGGACACAGCGCCCAGAGGTAGTGGGACACAGCACACAGAGGTAGTGGGACACAGCGCAGAGGTAGTGGGACACAGCGCCCAGAGGTAGTGGGACACAGCACACAGAGGTAGTGGGACACAGCACACAGAGGTAGTGGGACACAGCACACAGAGGTAGTGGGACACAGCGCACAGAGGTAGTGGGACACAGCGCAGAGGTAGTGGGACACAGCACACAGAGGTAGTGGGACACAGCACACAGAGGTAGTGGGACACAGCACACAGAGGTAGTGGGACACAGCGCAGAGGTAGTGGGACACAGCACACAGAGGTAGTGGGACACAGCGCCCAGAGGTAGTGGGACACAGCACACAGAGGTAGTGGGACACAGCACACAGAGGTAGTGGGACACAGCACACAGAGGTAGTGGGACACAGCACACAGAGGTAGTGGGACACAGCACACAGAGGTAGTGGGACACAGCACACAGAGGTAGTGGGACACAGCGCCCAGAGGTAGTGGGACACAGCGCCCAGAGGTAGTGGGACACAGCACACAGAGGTAGTGGGACACAGCACACAGAGGTAGTGGGACACAGCGCAAAGGTAGTGGGACACAGCACACAGAGGTAGTGGGACACAGCGCACAGAGGTAGTGGGACACAGCGCAGAGGTAGTGGGACACAGCACACAGAGGTAGTGGGACACAGCGCACAGAGGTAGTGGGACACAGCGCACAGAGGTAGTGGGACACAGCACACAGAGGTAGTGGGACACAGCCCACAGAGGTAGTGGGACACAGCACACAGAGGTAGTGGGACACAGCACACAGAGGTAGTGGGACACAGCACACAGAGGTAGTGGGACACAGCACACAGAGGTAGTGGGACACAGCACACAGAGGTAGTGGGACACAGCACACAGAGGTAGTGGGACACAGAACACAGAGGTAGTGGGACACAGCGCAGAGGTAGTGGGACACAGCACACAGAGGTAGTGGGACACAGCACACAGAGGTAGTGGGACACAGCACACAGAGGTAGTGGGACACAGCACACAGAGGTAGTGGGACACAGCACACAGAGGTTGTGGGACACAGCACACAGAGGTAGTGGGACACAGCACACAGAGGTAGTGGGACACAGCACACAGAGGTAGTGGGACACAGCACACAGAGGTAGTGGGACACAGCACACAGAGGTAGTGGGACACAGCACACAGAGGTAGTGGGACACAGCACACCGAGGTAGTGGGACACAGCACACCGAGGTAGTGGGACACAGCACACAGAGGTAGTGGGACACAGCACACAGAGGTAGTGGGACCCAGCGCAGAGGTAGTGGGACACAGCGCACGGAGGTAGTGGGACACAGCGCAGAGGTAGTGGGACACAGCACACAGAGGTAGTGGGACACAGCACACAGAGGTAGTGGGACACAGCACACAGAGGTAGTGGGACACAGCACACAGAGGTAGTGTGACACAGCACACAGAGGTAGTGGGACACAGCACACAGAGGTAGTGGGACACAGCACACCGAGGTAGTGGGACACAGCGCACAGAGGTAGTGGGACACAGCGCACAGAGGTAGTGGGACACAGCACACAGAGGTAGTGGGACACAGCGGTAGTGGGACACAGCGCACAGAGGTAGTGGGACACAGCACACAGAGGTAGTGGGACACAGCACACAGAGGTAGTGGGACACAGCACACAGAGGTAGTGGGACACAGCACACAGAGGTAGTGGGACACAGCACACAGAGGTAGTGGGACACAGCGCAGAGGTAGTGGGACACAGCACACAGAGGTAGTGGGACACAGCGCACAGAGGTAGTGGGACACAGCACAGAGGTAGTGGGACACAGCACACAGAGGTAGTGGGACACAGCGCAGAGGTAGTGGGACACAGAACACAGAGGTAGTGGGACACAGCACACAGAGGTAGTGGGACACAGCACACAGAGGTAGTGGGACACAGCACACAGAGGTAGTGGGACACAGCACACAGAGGTAGTGGGACACAGCACACAGAGGTAGTGGGACACAGCGCCCAGAGGTAGTGGGACACAGCGCCCAGAGGTAGTGGGACACAGCGCACAGAGGTAGTGGGACACAGCGCACAGAGGTAGTGGGACACAGCGCACAGAGGTAGTGGGACACAGCACACAGAGGTAGTGGGACACAGCACACAGAGGTAGTGGGACACAGCGCAGAGGTAGTGGGACACAGCGCCCAGAGGTAGTGGGACACAGCACACAGAGGTAGTGGGACACAGCGCCCAGAGGTAGTGGGACACAGCACACAGAGGTAGTGGGACACAGCACACAGAGGTAGTGGGACACAGCGCCCAGAGGTAGTGGGACACAGCACACAGAGGTAGTGGGACACAGCGCCCAGAGGTAGTGGGACACAGCGCCCAGAGGTAGTGGGACACAGCACACAGACGTAGTGGGACACAGCGCACAGAGGTAGTGGGACACAGCGCACAGAGGTAGTGGGACACAGCACACAGAGGTAGTGGGACACAGCACACAGAGGTAGTGGGACACAGCACACAGAGGTAGTGGGACACAGCGCCCAGAGGTAGTGGGACACAGCACACAGAGGTAGTGGGACACAGCGCCCAGAGGTAGTGGGACACAGCACACAGACGTAGTGGGACACAGCACACAGAGGTAGTGGGACACAGCGCCCAGAGGTAGTGGGACACAGCACACAGAGGTAGTGGGACACAGCGCAGAGGTAGTGGGACACAGCACACAGAGGTAGTGGGACACAGCACACAGAGGTAGTGGGACACAGCACACAGAGGTAGTGGGACACAGCACACAGAGGTAGTGGGACACAGCACACCGAGGTAGTGGGACACAGCACACCGAGGTAGTGGGACACAGCGCAGAGTTAGTGGGACACAGCACACAGAGGTAGTGGGACACAGCACACAGAGGTAGTGGGACACAGCACACAGAGGTAGTGGGACACAGCGCACAGAGGTAGTGGGACACAGCGCACAGAGGTAGTGGGACACAGCGCACAGAGGTAGTGGGACACAGCGCACAGAGGTCACAGAGGTAGTGGGACACAGCACACAGAGGTAGTGGGACACAGCACACAGAGGTAGTGGGACACAGCGCCCAGAGGTAGTGGGACACAGCACACAGAGGTAGTGGGACACAGCGCCCAGAGGTAGTGGGACACAGCACACAAACGTAGTGGGACACAGCACACAGAGGTAGTGGGACACAGCGCCCAGAGGTAGTGGGACACAGCACACAGAGGTAGTGGGAAACAGCGCAGAGGTAGTGGGACACAGCGCCCAGAGGTAGTGGGACACAGCACACAGAGGTAGTGGGACACAGCACACAGAGGTAGTGGGACACAGCACACAGAGGTAGTGGGACACAGCACACAGAGGTAGTGGGACACAGCGCACAGAGGTAGTGGGACACAGCGCAGAGGTAGTGGGACACAGCACACAGAGGTAGTGGGACACAGCACACAGAGGTAGTGGGACACAGCGCCCAGAGGTAGTGGGACACAGCACACAGAGGTAGTGGGACACAGCACACAGAGGTAGTGGGACACAGCGCCCAGAGGTAGTGGGACACAGCACACAGAGGTAGTGGGACACAGCACACAGAGGTAGTGGGACACAGCGCCCAGAGGTAGTGGGACACAGCACACAGAGGTAGTGGGACACAGCGCCCAGAGGTAGTGGGACACAGCACACAGAGGTAGTGGGACACAGCGCCCAGAGGTAGTGGGACACAGCACACAGACGTAGTGGGACACAGCGCACAGAGGTAGTGGGACACAGCGCACAGAGGTAGTGGGACACAGCACACAGAGGTAGTGGGACACAGCACACAGAGGTAGTGGGACACAGCACACAGAGGTAGTGGGACACAGCGCCCAGAGGTAGTGGGACACAGCACACAGAGGTAGTGGGACACAGCGCCCAGAGGTAGTGGGACACAGCACAGAGGTAGTGGGACACAGCACACAGAGGTAGTGGGACACAGCACACAGAGGTAGTGGGACACAGCACACAGAGGTAGTGGGACACAGCACACAGAGGTAGTGGGACACAGCGCCCAGAGGTAGTGGGACACAGCACCCAGAGGTAGTGGGACACAGCGCACAGAGGTAGTGGGACACAGCGCACAGAGGTAGTGGGACACAGCGCACAGAGGTAGTGGGACACAGCACACAGAGGTAGTGGGACACAGCACACAGAGGTAGTGGGACACAGCGCAGAGGTAGTGGGACACAGCGCCCAGAGGTAGTGGGACACAGCACACAGAGGTAGTGGGACACAGCGCCCAGAGGTAGTGGGACACAGCACACAGAGGTAGTGGGACACAGCACACAGAGGTAGTGGGACACAGCGCCCAGAGGTAGTGGGACACAGCACACAGAGGTAGTGGGACACAGCGCCCAGAGGTAGTGGGACACAGCGCCCAGAGGTAGTGGGACACAGCACACAGACGTAGTGGGACACAGCGCACAGAGGTAGTGGGACACAGCGCACAGAGGTAGTGGGACACAGCACACAGAGGTAGTGGGACACAGCACACAGAGGTAGTGGGACACAGCACACAGAGGTAGTGGGACACAGCGCCCAGAGGTAGTGGGACACAGCACACAGAGGTTGTGGGACACAGCGCCCAGAGGTAGTGGGACACAGCACACAGACGTAGTGGGACACAGCACACAGAGGTAGTGGGACACAGCGCCCAGAGGTAGTGGGACACAGCACACAGAGGTAGTGGGACACAGCGCAGAGGTAGTGGGACACAGCACACAGAGGTAGTGGGACACAGCACACAGAGGTAGTGGGACACAGCACACAGAGGTAGTGGGACACAGCACACAGAGGTAGTGGGACACAGCACACCGAGGTAGTGGGACACAGCACACCGAGGTAGTGGGACACAGCGCAGAGTTAGTGGGACACAGCACACAGAGGTAGTGGGACACAGCACACAGAGGTAGTGGGACACAGCACACAGAGGTAGTGGGACACAGCGCACAGAGGTAGTGGGACACAGCGCACAGAGGTAGTGGGACACAGCGCACAGAGGTAGTGGGACACAGCGCACAGAGGTAGTGGGACACAGCACACAGAGGTAGTGGGACACAGCACACAGAGGTAGTGGGACACAGCACACAGAGGTAGTGGGACACAGCGCCCAGAGGTAGTGGGACACAGCACACAGAGGTAGTGGGACACAGCGCCCAGAGGTAGTGGGACACAGCACACAAACGTAGTGGGACACAGCACACAGAGGTAGTGGGACACAGCGCCCAGAGGTAGTGGGACACAGCACACAGAGGTAGTGGGAAACAGCGCAGAGGTAGTGGGACACAGCGCCCAGAGGTAGTGGGACACAGCACACAGAGGTAGTGGGACACAGCACACAGAGGTAGTGGGACACAGCACACAGAGGTAGTGGGACACAGCACACAGAGGTAGTGGGACACAGCGCACAGAGGTAGTGGGACACAGCGCAGAGGTAGTGGGACACAGCACACAGAGGTAGTGGGACACAGCACACAGAGGTAGTGGGACACAGCGCCCAGAGGTAGTGGGACACAGCACACAGAGGTAGTGGGACACAGCACACAGAGGTAGTGGGACACAGCGCCCAGAGGTAGTGGGACACAGCACACAGAGGTAGTGGGACACAGCACACAGAGGTAGTGGGACACAGCGCCCAGAGGTAGTGGGACACAGCACACAGAGGTAGTGGGACACAGCGCCCAGAGGTAGTGGGACACAGCACACAGAGGTAGTGGGACACAGCGCCCAGAGGTAGTGGGACACAGCACACAGACGTAGTGGGACACAGCGCACAGAGGTAGTGGGACACAGCGCACAGAGGTAGTGGGACACAGCACACAGAGGTAGTGGGACACAGCACACAGAGGTAGTGGGACACAGCACACAGAGGTAGTGGGACACAGCGCCCAGAGGTAGTGGGACACAGCACACAGAGGTAGTGGGACACAGCGCCCAGAGGTAGTGGGACACAGCACACAGACGTAGTGGGACACAGCACACAGAGGTAGTGGGACACAGCGCCCAGAGGTAGTGGGACACAGCGCCCAGAGGTAGTGGGACACAGCACACAGAGGTAGTGGGACACAGCGCAGAGGTAGTGGGACACAGCACACAGAGGTAGTGGGACACAGCACACAGAGGTAGTGGGACACAGCACACAGAGGTAGTGGGACACAGCACACAGAGGTAGTGGGACACAGCGCCCAGAGGTAGTGGGACACAGCACACAGAGGTAGTGGGACACAGCGCCCAGAGGTAGTGGGACACAGCACACAGACGTAGTGGGACACAGCACACAGAGGTAGTGGGACACAGCGCCCAGAGGTAGTGGGACACAGCGCCCAGAGGTAGTGGGACACAGCACACAGAGGTAGTGGGACACAGCGCAGAGGTAGTGGGACACAGCACACAGAGGTAGTGGGACACAGCACACAGAGGTAGTGGGACACAGCACACAGAGGTAGTGGGACACAGCACACAGAGGTAGTGGGACACAGCACACCGAGGTAGTGGGACACAGCACACCGAGGTAGTGGGACACAGCGCAGAGTTAGTGGGACACAGCACACAGAGGTAGTGGGACACAGCACACAGAGGTAGTGGGACACAGCACACAGAGGTAGTGGGACACAGCGCACAGAGGTAGTGGGACACAGCGCACAGAGGTAGTGGGACACAGCACACAGAGGTAGTGGGACACAGCGCACAGAGGTAGTGGGACACAGCACACAGAGGTAGTGGGACACAGCACACAGAGGTAGTGGGACACAGCACACAGAGGTAGTGGGACACAGCGCCCAGAGGTAGTGGGACACAGCACACAGAGGTAGTGGGACACAGCGCCCAGAGGTAGTGGGACACAGCACACAGACGTAGTGGGACACAGCACACAGAGGTAGTGGGACACAGCGCCCAGAGGTAGTGGGACACAGCACACAGAGGTAGTGGGACACAGCGCAGAGGTAGTGGGACACAGCGCCCAGAGGTAGTGGGACACAGCACACAGAGGTAGTGGGACACAGCACACAGAGGTAGTGGGACACAGCACACAGAGGTAGTGGGACACAGCACACAGAGGTAGTGGGACACAGCGCACAGAGGTAGTGGGACACAGCGCAGAGGTAGTGGGACACAGCACACAGAGGTAGTGGGACACAGCACACAGAGGTAGTGGGAAACAGCACACAGAGGTAGTGGGACACAGCGCAGAGGTAGTGGGACACAGCGCAGAGGTAGTGGGACACAGAACACAGAGGTAGTGGGACACAGCACAGAGGTAGTGGGACACAGCACACAGAGGTAGTGGGACACAGCACACAGAGGTAGTGGGCCACAGCACACAGAGGTAGTGGGACACAGCACACAGAGGTAGTGGGACACAGCGCCCAGAGGTAGTGGGACACAGCACACAGAGGTAGTGGGACACAGCGCCCAGAGGTAGTGGGACACAGCGCACAGAGGTAGTGGGACACAGCACACAGAGGTAGTGGGACACAGCGCACAGAGGTAGTGGGACACAGCGCACAGAGGTAGTGGGACACAGCACACAGAGGTAGTGGGACACAGCACACAGAGGTAGTGGGACACAGCGCCCAGAGGTAGTGGGACACAGCACACAGACGTAGTGGGACACAGCACACAGAGGTAGTGGGACACAGCGCCCAGAGGTAGTGGGACACAGCACACAGAGGTAGTGGGACACAGCGCAGAGGTAGTGGGACACAGCACACAGAGGTAGTGGGACACAGCACACAGAGGTAGTGGGACACAGCACACAGAGGTAGTGGGACACAGCACACAGAGGTAGTGGGACACAGCACACAGAGGTAGTGGGACACAGCACACCGAGGTAGTGGGACACAGCACACCGAGGTAGTGGGACACAGCGCAGAGTTAGTGGGACACAGCACACAGAGGTAGTGGGACACAGCACACAGAGGTAGTGGGACACAGCACACAGAGGTAGTGGGACACAGCGCACAGAGGTAGTGGGACACAGCGCACAGAGGTAGTGGGACACAGCGCACAGAGGTAGTGGGACACAGCGCACAGAGGTAGTGGGACACAGCACACAGAGGTAGTGGGACACAGCACACAGAGGTAGTGGGACACAGCACACAGAGGTAGTGGGACACAGCGCCCAGAGGTAGTGGGACACATCACACAGAGGTAGTGGGACACAGCGCCCAGAGGTAGTGGGACACAGCACACAAACGTAGTGGGACACAGCACACAGAGGTAGTGGGACACAGCGCCCAGAGGTAGTGGGACACAGCACACAGAGGTAGTGGGACACAGCGCAGAGGTAGTGGGACACAGCACACAGAGGTAGTGGGACACAGCACACAGAGGTAGTGGGACACAGCGCCCAGAGGTAGTGGGACACAGCACACAGACGTAGTGGGACACAGCACACAGAGGTAGTGGGACACAGCGCCCAGAGGTAGTGGGACACAGCGCCCAGAGGTAGTGGGACACAGCACACAGAGGTAGTGGGACACAGCGCAGAGGTAGTGGGACACAGCACACAGAGGTAGTGGGACACAGCACACAGAGGTAGTGGGACACAGCACACAGAGGTAGTGGGACACAGCACACAGAGGTAGTGGGACACAGCGCCCAGAGGTAGTGGGACACAGCACACAGAGGTAGTGGGACACAGCGCCCAGAGGTAGTGGGACACAGCACACAGACGTAGTGGGACACAGCACACAGAGGTAGTGGGACACAGCGCCCAGAGGTAGTGGGACACAGCGCCCAGAGGTAGTGGGACACAGCACACAGAGGTAGTGGGACACAGCGCAGAGGTAGTGGGACACAGCACACAGAGGTAGTGGGACACAGCACACAGAGGTAGTGGGACACAGCACACAGAGGTAGTGGGACACAGCACACAGAGGTAGTGGGACACAGCACACCGAGGTAGTGGGACACAGCACACCGAGGTAGTGGGACACAGCGCAGAGTTAGTGGGACACAGCACACAGAGGTAGTGGGACACAGCACACAGAGGTAGTGGGACACAGCACACAGAGGTAGTGGGACACAGCGCACAGAGGTAGTGGGACACAGCGCACAGAGGTAGTGGGACACAGCACACAGAGGTAGTGGGACACAGCGCACAGAGGTAGTGGGACACAGCACACAGAGGTAGTGGGACACAGCACACAGAGGTAGTGGGACACAGCACACAGAGGTAGTGGGACACAGCGCCCAGAGGTAGTGGGACACAGCACACAGAGGTAGTGGGACACAGCGCCCAGAGGTAGTGGGACACAGCACACAGACGTAGTGGGACACAGCACACAGAGGTAGTGGGACACAGCGCCCAGAGGTAGTGGGACACAGCACACAGAGGTAGTGGGACACAGCGCAGAGGTAGTGGGACACAGCGCCCAGAGGTAGTGGGACACAGCACACAGAGGTAGTGGGACACAGCACACAGAGGTAGTGGGACACAGCACACAGAGGTAGTGGGACACAGCACACAGAGGTAGTGGGACACAGCGCACAGAGGTAGTGGGACACAGCGCAGAGGTAGTGGGACACAGCACACAGAGGTAGTGGGACACAGCACACAGAGGTAGTGGGAAACAGCACACAGAGGTAGTGGGACACAGCGCAGAGGTAGTGGGACACAGCGCAGAGGTAGTGGGACACAGAACACAGAGGTAGTGGGACACAGCACAGAGGTAGTGGGACACAGCACACAGAGGTAGTGGGACACAGCACACAGAGGTAGTGGGCCACAGCACACAGAGGTAGTGGGACACAGCACACAGAGGTAGTGGGACACAGCGCCCAGAGGTAGTGGGACACAGCGCCCAGAGGTAGTGGGACACAGCGCCCAGAGGTAGTGGGACACAGCACACAGAGGTAGTGGGACACAGCACACAGAGGTAGTGGGACACAGCGCACAGAGGTAGTGGGACACAGCGCACAGAGGTAGTGGGACACAGCACACAGAGGTAGTGGGACACAGCACACAGAGGTAGTGGGACACAGCACACAGAGGTAGTGGGACACAGCGCCCAGAGGTAGTGGGACACAGCACACAGAGGTAGTGGGACACAGCGCCCAGAGGTAGTGGGACACAGCACACAGACGTAGTGGGACACAGCACACAGAGGTAGTGGGACACAGCGCCCAGAGGTAGTGGGACACAGCACACAGAGGTAGTGGGACACAGCGCAGAGGTAGTGGGACACAGCACACAGAGGTAGTGGGACACAGCACACAGAGGTAGTGGGACACAGCACACAGAGGTAGTGGGACACAGCACACAGAGGTAGTGGGACACAGCACACAGAGGTAGTGGGACACAGCACACCGAGGTAGTGGGACACAGCACACCGAGGTAGTGGGACACAGCGCAGAGTTAGTGGGACACAGCACACAGAGGTAGTGGGACACAGCACACAGAGGTAGTGGGACACAGCACACAGAGGTAGTGGGACACAGCGCACAGAGGTAGTGGGACACAGCGCACAGAGGTAGTGGGACACAGCGCACAGAGGTAGTGGGACACAGCGCACAGAGGTAGTGGGACACAGCACACAGAGGTAGTGGGACACAGCACACAGAGGTAGTGGGACACAGCACACAGAGGTAGTGGGACACAGCGCCCAGAGGTAGTGGGACACATCACACAGAGGTAGTGGGACACAGCGCCCAGAGGTAGTGGGACACAGCACACAGACGTAGTGGGACACAGCACACAGAGGTAGTGGGACACAGCGCCCAGAGGTAGTGGGACACAGCACACAGAGGTAGTGGGACACAGCGCAGAGGTAGTGGGACACAGCGCCCAGAGGTAGTGGGACACAGCACACAGAGGTAGTGGGACACAGCACACAGAGGTAGTGGGACACAGCACACAGAGGTAGTGGGACACAGCACACAGAGGTAGTGGGACACAGCGCACAGAGGTAGTGGGACACAGCGCAGAGGTAGTGGGACACAGCACACAGAGGTAGTGGGACACAGCACACAGAGGTAGTGGGACACAGCGCAGAGGTAGTGGGACACAGCACACAGAGGTAGTGGGACACAGCACACAGAGGTAGTGGGACACAGCGCCCAGAGGTAGTGGGACACAGCACACAGAGGTAGTGGGACACAGCACACAGAGGTAGTGGGACACAGCGCCCAGAGGTAGTGGGACACAGCACACAGAGGTAGTGGGACACAGCGCCCAGAGGTAGTGGGACACAGCACACAGAGGTAGTGGGACACAGCGCCCAGAGGTAGTGGGACACAGCACACAGACGTAGTGGGACACAGCGCACAGAGGTAGTGGGACACAGCGCACAGAGGTAGTGGGACACAGCACACAGAGGTAGTGGGACACAGCACACAGAGGTAGTGGGACACAGCACACAGAGGTAGTGGGACACAGCGCCCAGAGGTAGTGGGACACAGCACACAGAGGTAGTGGGACACAGCGCCCAGAGGTAGTGGGACACAGCACACAGACGTAGTGGGACACAGCACACAGAGGTAGTGGGACACAGCGCCCAGAGGTAGTGGGACACAGCACACAGAGGTAGTGGGACACAGCGCAGAGGTAGTGGGACACAGCACACAGAGGTAGTGGGACACAGCACACAGAGGTAGTGGGACACAGCACACAGAGGTAGTGGGACACAGCACACAGAGGTAGTGGGACACAGCACACCGAGGTAGTGGGACACAGCACACCGAGGTAGTGGGACACAGCACACCGAGGTAGTGGGACACAGCGCAGAGTTAGTGGGACACAGCACACAGAGGTAGTGGGACACAGCACACAGAGGTAGTGGGACACAGCACACAGAGGTAGTGGGACACAGCGCACAGAGGTAGTGGGACACAGCACACAGAGGTAGTGGGACACAGCGCACAGAGGTAGTGGGACACAGCACACAGAGGTAGTGGGACACAGCACACAGAGGTAGTGGGACACAGCACACAGAGGTAGTGGGACACAGCGCCCAGAGGTAGTGGGACACAGCACACAGAGGTAGTGGGACACAGCGCCCAGAGGTAGTGGGACACAGCACACAGACGTAGTGGGACACAGCACACAGAGGTAGTGGGACACAGCGCCCAGAGGTAGTGGGACACAGCACACAGAGGTAGTGGGACACAGCGCAGAGGTAGTGGGACACAGCGCCCAGAGGTAGTGGGACACAGCACACAGAGGTAGTGGGACACAGGACACAGAGGTAGTGGGACACAGCACACAGAGGTAGTGGGACACAGCACACAGAGGTAGTGGGACACAGCGCACAGAGGTAGTGGGACACAGCGCAGAGGTAGTGGGACACAGCACACAGAGGTAGTGGGACACAGCACACAGAGGTAGTGGGACACAGCACACAGAGGTAGTGGGACACAGCGCAGAGGTAGTGGGACACAGCGCAGAGGTAGTGGGACACAGAACACAGAGGTAGTGGGACACAGCACAGAGGTAGTGGGACACAGCACACAGAGGTAGTGGGACACAGCACACAGAGGTAGTGGGCCACAGCACACAGAGGTAGTGGGACACAGCACACAGAGGTAGTGGGACACAGTGCCCAGAGGTAGTGGGACACAGCGCCCAGAGGTAGTGGGACACAGCGCCCAGAGGTAGTGGGACACAGCGCACAGAGGTAGTGGGACACAGCACACAGAGGTAGTGGGACACAGCACGCAGAGGTAGTGGGACACAGCGCAGAGGTAGTGGGACACAGCGCCCAGAGGTAGTGGGACACAGCACACAGAGGTAGTGGGACACAGCGCCCAGAGGTAGTGGGACACAGCACACAGAGGTAGTGGGACACAGCACACAGAGGTAGTGGGACACAGCGCCCAGAGGTAGTGGGACACAGCACACAGAGGTAGTGGGACACAGCGCCCAGAGGTAGTGGGACACAGCACACAGAGGTAGTGGGACACAGCACACAGAGGTAGTGGGACACAGCACACAGAGGTAGTGGGACACAGCACACAGAGGTAGTGGGACACAGCACCCAGAGGTAGTGGGACACAGCACACAGAGGTAGTGGGACACAGCACACAGAGGTAGTGGGACACAGCACACAGAGGTAGTGGGACACAGCACACAGAGGTAGTGGGACACAGCACACAGAGGTAGTGGGACACAGCACACAGAGGTAGTGGGACACAGCGCAGAGGTAGTGGGACACAGCGCACAGAGGTAGTGGGACACAGCGCACAGAGGTAGTGGGACACAGCGCCCAGAGGTAGTGGGACACAGTGCAGAGGTAGTGGGACACAGCACACAGAGGTAGTGGGACACAGCACACAGAGGTAGTGGGACACAGTACACAGAGGTAGTGGTACACAACACACAGAGGTAGTGGGACACAGCACACAGAGGAAGTGGGACACAGCACACAGAGGTAGTGGGACACAGCACACAGAGGTAGTGGGACACAGCGCCCAGAGGTAGTGGGACACAGCGCACAGAGGTAGTGGGACACAGCACACAGAGGTAGTGGGACACAACGCACAGAGGTAGTGGGACACAGCGCCCAGAGGTAGTGGGACACAGCGCAGAGGTAGTGGGACACAGCACACAGAGGTAGTGGGACACAGCGCACAGAGGTAGTGGGACACAGCGCCCAGAGGTAGTGGGACACAGCACACAGAGGTAGTGGGACACAGCGCAGAGGTAGTGGGACACAGCACACAGAGGTAGTGGGCCACAGCACACAGAGGTAGTGGGACACAGTGCAGAGGTAGTGGGACACAGCACACAGAGGTAGTGGGACACAGCACACAGAGGTAGTGGGACACAGTACACAGAGGTAGTGGGACACAACACACAGAGGTAGTGGGACACAGCACACAGAGGAAGTGGGACACAGCACACAGAGGTAGTGGGACACAGCACACAGAGGTAGTGGGACACAGCGCCCAGAGGTAGTGGGACACAGCGCAGAGGTAGTGGGACACAGCACACAGAGGTAGTGGGACACAACGCACAGAGGTAGTGGGACACAGCGCCCAGAGGTAGTGGGACACAGCGCAGAGGTAGTGGGACACAGCACACAGAGGTAGTGGGACACAGCGCACAGAGGTAGTGGGACACAGCGCCCAGAGGTAGTGGGACACAGCACACAGAGGTAGTGGGACACAGCGCAGAGGTAGTGGGACACAGCGCACAGAGGTAGTGGGACACAGCACACAGAGGTAGTGGGACACAGCGCACAGAGGTAGTGGGACACAGCGCCCAGAGGTAGTGGGACACAGCGCCCAGAGGTAGTGGGACACAGCACACAGAGGTAGTGGGACACTGCACACAGAGGTAGTGGGACACAGCACACAGAGGTAGTGGGACACAGCACACAGAGGTAGTGGGACACAGCACACCGAGGTAGTGGGACACAGCACACCGAGGTAGTGGGACACAGCACACAGAGGTAGTGGGACACAGCACACAGAGGTAGTGGGACACAGCACACTGAGGTAGTGGGACACAGCACACAGAGGTAGTGGGACACAGCGCACAGGGGTAGTGGGACACAGCACACAGAGGTAGTGGGACACAGCACACAGAGGTAGTGGGACACAGCGCACAGAGGTAGTGGGACACAGCGCACAGAGGTAGTGGGACACAGCACACAGAGGTAGTGGGACACAGCACACAGAGGTAGTGGGACACAGCGCACAGAGGTAGTGGGACACAGCACACAGAGGTAGTGGGACACAGCGCAGAGGTAGTGGGACACAGCGCAGAGGTAGTGGGACACAGAACACAGAGGTAGTGGGACACAGCACAGAGGTAGTGGGACACAGCACACAGAGGTAGTGGGCCACAGCACACAGAGGTAGTGGGACACAGCACACAGAGGTAGTGGGACACAGCGCCCAGAGGTAGTGGGACACAGCGCCCAGAGGTAGTGGGACACAGCGCCCAGAGGTAGTGGGACACAGCGCACAGAGGTAGTGGGACACAGCACACAGAGGTAGTGGGACACAGCACGCAGAGGTAGTGGGACACAGCGCCCAGAGGTAGTGGGACACAGCGCCCAGAGGTAGTGGGACACAGCACACAGAGGTAGTGGGACACAGCGCCCAGAGGTAGTGGGACACAGCACGCAGAGGTAGTGGGACACAGCACACAGAGGTAGTGGGACACAGCGCCCAGAGGTAGTGGGACACAGCACACAGAGGTAGTGGGACATAGCGCCCAGAGGTAGTGGGACACAGCACACAGAGGTAGTGGGACACAGCACACAGAGGTAGTGGGACACAGCGCCCAGAGGTAGTGGGACACAGCACACAGAGGTAGTGGGACACAGCGCCCAGAGGTAGTGGGACACAGCACACAGAGGTAGTGGGACACAGCTCACAGAGGTAGTGGGACACAGCTCACAGAGGTAGTGGGACACAGCACACAGAGGTAGTGGGACACAGCACACAGAGGTAGTGGGACACAGCACACAGAGGTAGTGGGACACAGCGCAGAGGTAGTGGGACACAGCGCACAGAGGTAGTGGGACACAGCGCACAGAGGTAGTGGGACACAGCGCCCAGAGGTAGTGGGACACAGCGCAGAGGTAGTGGGACACAGCGCAGAGGTAGTGGGACACAGCACACAGAGGTAGTGGGACACAGCACACAGAGGTAGTGGGACACAGCACACAGAGGTAGTGGGACACAGCGCCCAGAGGTAGTGGGACACAGCACACAGAGGTAGTGGGACACAGCACACAGAGGTAGTGGGACACAGCACACAGAGGTAGTGGGACACAGCACACAGAGGTAGTGGGACACAGCGCCCAGAGGTAGTGGGACACAGCACACAGAGGTAGTGGGACACAGCGCCCAGAGGTAGTGGGACACAGCGCCAAGAGGTAGTGGGACACAGCACACAGAGGTAGTGGGACACTGCACACAGAGGTAGTGGGACACAGCACACAGAGGTAGTGGGACACAGCACACAGAGGTAGTGGGACACAGCACACCGAGGTAGTGGGACACAGCACACCGAGGTAGTGGGACACAGCACACAGAGGTAGTGGGACACAGCACACAGAGGTAGTGGGACACAGCGCAGAGGTAGTGGGACACAGCGCACAGAGGTAGTGGGACACAGCGCAGAGGTAGTGGGACACAGCACACAGAGGTAGTGGGACACAGCACACAGAGGTAGTGGGACACAGCACACAGAGGTAGTGGGACACAGCACACAGAGGTAGTGGGACACAGCACACCGAGGTAGTGGGACACAGCACACCGAGGTAGTGGGACACAGCGCAGAGTTAGTGGGACACAGCACACAGAGGTAGTGGGACACAGCACACAGAGGTAGTGGGACACAGCACACAGAGGTAGTGGGACACAGCACACCGAGGTAGTGGGACACAGCACACCGAGGTAGTGGGACACAGCACACAGAGGTAGTGGGACACAGCACACAGAGGTAGTGGGACACAGCACACAGAGGTAGTGGGACACAGCACACAGAGGTAGTGGGACACAGCGCAGAGGTAGTGGGACACAGCACACAGAGGTAGTGGGACACAGCACACAGAGGTAGTGGGACACAGCACACCGAGGTAGTGGGACACAGCACACCGAGGTAGTGGGACACAGCACACCGAGGTAGTGGGACACAGCACACAGAGGTAGTGGGACACAGCACACAGAGGTAGTGGGACACAGCACACAGAGGTAGTGGGACACAGCGCACAGAGGTAGTGGGACACAGCGCACAGAGGTAGTGGGACACAGCACACAGAGGTAGTGGGACACAGCACACAGAGGTAGTGGGACACAGCACACAGAGGTAGTGGGACACAGCACACAGAGGTAGTGGGACACAGCGCCCAGAGGTAGTGGGACACAGCACACAGAGGTAGTGGGACACAGCGCCCAGAGGTAGTGGGACACAGCGCCCAGAGGTAGTGGGACACAGCACACAGAGGTAGTGGGACACTGCACACAGAGGTAGTGGGACACAGCACACAGAGGTAGTGGGACACAGCACACAGAGGTAGTGGGACACAGCACACCGAGGTAGTGGGACACAGCACACCGAGGTAGTGGGACACAGCGCACAGAGGTAGTGGGACACAGCACACAGAGGTAGTGGGACACAGCACACCGAGGTAGTGGGACACAGCACACAGAGGTAGTGGGACACAGCGCACAGAGGTAGTGGGACACAGCACACAGAGGTAGTGGGACACAGCACACAGAGGTAGTGGGACACAGCGCACAGAGGTAGTGGGACACAGCGCACAGAGGTAGTGGGACACAGCACACAGAGGTAGTGGGACACAGCGCACAGAGGTAGTGGGACACAGCACACAGAGGTAGTGGGACACAGCACACAGAGGTAGTGGAACACAGCACACAGAGGTAGTGGGACACAGCGCACAGAGGTAGTGGGACACAGCACACAGAGGTAGTGGGACACAGCGCAGAGGTAGTGGGACACAGCGCAGAGGTAGTGGGACACAGAACACAGAGGTAGTGGGACACAGCACAGAGGTAGTGGGACACAGCACACAGAGGTAGTGGGACACAGCACACAGAGGTAGTGGGCCACAGCACACAGAGGTAGTGGGACACAGCACACAGAGGTAGTGGGACACAGCGCCCAGAGGTAGTGGGACACAGCGCCCAGAGGTAGTGGGACACAGCGCCCAGAGGTAGTGGGACACAGCGCACAGAGGTAGTGGGACACAGCGCACAGAGGTAGTCGGACACAGCACGCAGAGGTAGTGGGACACAGCGCCCAGAGGTAGTGGGACACAGCGCCCAGAGGTAGTGGGACACAGCGCCCAGAGGTAGTGGGACACAGCACACAGAGGTAGTGGGACACAGCGCCCAGAGGTAGTGGGACACAGCACACAGAGGTAGTGGGACACAGCACACAGAGGTAGTGGGACACAGCGCCCAGAGGTAGTGGGACACAGCGCCCAGAGGTAGTGGGACACAGCGCCCAGAGGTAGTGGGACACAGCACACAGAGGTAGTGGGACACAGCACACAGAGGTAGTGGGACACAGCACACAGAGGTAGTGGGACACAGCGCCCAGAGGTAGTGGGACACAGCACACAGAGGTAGTGGGACACAGCGCCCAGAGGTAGTGGGACACAGCACACAGAGGTAGTGGGACACAGCTCACAGAGGTAGTGGGACACAGCTCACAGAGGTAGTGGGACACAGCACACAGAGGTAGTGGGACACAGCACACAGAGGTAGTGGGACACAGCACACAGAGGTAGTGGGACACAGCGCAGAGGTAGTGGGACACAGCGCACAGAGGTAGTGGGACACAGTGCACAGAGGTAGTGGGACACAGCACACAGAGGTAGTGGGACACAGCGCAGAGGTAGTGGGACACAGCGCAGAGGTAGTGGGACACAGCACACAGAGGTAGTGGGACACAGCACACAGAGGTAGTGGGACACAGCACACAGAGGTAGTGGGACACAGCGCCCAGAGGTAGTGGGACACAGCACACAGAGGTAGTGGGACACAGCACACAGAGGTAGTGGGACACAGCACACAGAGGTAGTGGGACACAGCACACAGAGGTAGTGGGACACAGCGCAGAGGTAGTGGGACACAGCGCACAGAGGTAGTGGGACACAGCGCACAGAGGTAGTGGGACACAGCGCCCAGAGGTAGTGGGACACAGCGCAGAGGTAGTGGGACACAGCACACAGAGGTAGTGGGACACAGCACACAGAGGTAGTGGGACACAGCGCACAGAGGTAGTGGGACACAGCGCACAGAGGTAGTGGGACACAGCACACAGAGGTAGTGGGACACAGCGCACAGAGGTAGTGGGACACAGCGCACAGAGGTAGTGGGACACAGCACACAGAGGTAGTGGGACACAGCGCAGAGGTAGTGGGACACAGCGCAGAGGTAGTGGGACACAGAACACAGAGGTAGTGGGACACAGAACACAGAGGTAGTGGGACACAGCACACAGAGGTAGTGGGACACAGCACACAGAGGTAGTGGGCCACAGCACACAGAGGTAGTGGGACACAGCACACAGAGGTAGTGGGACACAGCGCCCAGAGGTAGTGGGACACAGCGCCCAGAGGTAGTGGGACACAGCGCCCAGAGGTAGTGGGACACAGCGCACAGAGGTAGTGGGACACAGCGCCCAGAGGTAGTGGGACACAGCGCAGAGGTAGTGGGACACAGCGCAGAGGTAGTGGGACACAGCACACAGAGGTAGTGGGACACAGCACACAGAGGTAGTGGGACACAGCACACAGAGGTAGTGGGACACAGCGCCCAGAGGTAGTGGGACACAGCACACAGAGGTAGTGGGACACAGCACACAGAGGTAGTGGGACACAGCACACAGAGGTAGTGGGACACAGCACACAGAGGTAGTGGGACACAGCACACAGAGGTAGTGGGACACAGCACACAGAGGTAGTGGGACACAGCGCCCAGAGGTAGTGGGACACAGCACACAGAGGTAGTGGGACACAGCGCCCAGAGGTAGTGGGACACAGCGCACAGAGGTAGTGGGACACAGCGCCCAGAGGTAGTGGGACACAGCGCCCAGAGGTAGTGGGACACAGCACACAGAGGTAGTGGGACACTGCACACAGAGGTAGTGGGACACAGCACACAGAGGTAGTGGGACACAGCACACAGAGGTAGTGGGACACAGCACACCGAGGTAGTGGGACACAGCACACCGAGGTAGTGGGACACAGCACACAGAGGTAGTGGGACACAGCACACAGAGGTAGTGGGACACAGCACACTGAGGTAGTGGGACACAGCACACAGAGGTAGTGGGACACAGCGCACAGGGGTAGTGGGACACAGCGCACAGAGGTAGTGGGACACAGCACACAGAGGTAGTGGGACACAGCGCACAGAGGTAGTGGGACACAGCGCACAGAGGTAGTGGGACACAGCACACAGAGGTAGTGGGACACAGCACACAGAGGTAGTGGGACACAGCGCACAGAGGTAGTGGGACACAGCACACAGAGGTAGTGGGACACAGCGCAGAGGTAGTGGGACACAGCGCAGAGGTAGTGGGACACAGAACACAGAGGTAGTGGGACACAGCACAGAGGTAGTGGGACACAGCACACAGAGGTAGTGGGCCACAGCACACAGAGGTAGTGGGACACAGCACACAGAGGTAGTGGGACACAGCGCCCAGAGGTAGTGGGACACAGCGCCCAGAGGTAGTGGGACACAGCGCCCAGAGGTAGTGGGACACAGCGCACAGAGGTAGTGGGACACAGCACACAGAGGTAGTGGGACACAGCACGCAGAGGTAGTGGGACACAGCGCCCAGAGGTAGTGGGACACAGCGCCCAGAGGTAGTGGGACACAGCACACAGAGGTAGTGGGACACAGCGCCCAGAGGTAGTGGGACACAGCACGCAGAGGTAGTGGGACACAGCACACAGAGGTAGTGGGACACAGCGCCCAGAGGTAGTGGGACACAGCACACAGAGGTAGTGGGACATAGCGCCCAGAGGTAGTGGGACACAGCACACAGAGGTAGTGGGACACAGCACACAGAGGTAGTGGGACACAGCGCCCAGAGGTAGTGGGACACAGCACACAGAGGTAGTGGGACACAGCGCCCAGAGGTAGTGGGACACAGCACACAGAGGTAGTGGGACACAGCTCACAGAGGTAGTGGGACACAGCTCACAGAGGTAGTGGGACACAGCACACAGAGGTAGTGGGACACAGCACACAGAGGTAGTGGGACACAGCACACAGAGGTAGTGGGACACAGCGCAGAGGTAGTGGGACACAGCGCACAGAGGTAGTGGGACACAGCGCACAGAGGTAGTGGGACACAGCGCCCAGAGGTAGTGGGACACAGCGCAGAGGTAGTGGGACACAGCGCAGAGGTAGTGGGACACAGCACACAGAGGTAGTGGGACACAGCACACAGAGGTAGTGGGACACAGCACACAGAGGTAGTGGGACACAGCGCCCAGAGGTAGTGGGACACAGCACACAGAGGTAGTGGGACACAGCACACAGAGGTAGTGGGACACAGCACACAGAGGTAGTGGGACACAGCACACAGAGGTAGTGGGACACAGCGCCCAGAGGTAGTGGGACACAGCACACAGAGGTAGTGGGACACAGCGCCCAGAGGTAGTGGGACACAGCGCCAAGAGGTAGTGGGACACAGCACACAGAGGTAGTGGGACACTGCACACAGAGGTAGTGGGACACAGCACACAGAGGTAGTGGGACACAGCACACAGAGGTAGTGGGACACAGCACACCGAGGTAGTGGGACACAGCACACCGAGGTAGTGGGACACAGCACACAGAGGTAGTGGGACACAGCACACAGAGGTAGTGGGACACAGCGCAGAGGTAGTGGGACACAGCGCACAGAGGTAGTGGGACACAGCGCAGAGGTAGTGGGACACAGCACACAGAGGTAGTGGGACACAGCACACAGAGGTAGTGGGACACAGCACACAGAGGTAGTGGGACACAGCACACAGAGGTAGTGGGACACAGCACACCGAGGTAGTGGGACACAGCACACCGAGGTAGTGGGACACAGCGCAGAGTTAGTGGGACACAGCACACAGAGGTAGTGGGACACAGCACACAGAGGTAGTGGGACACAGCACACAGAGGTAGTGGGACACAGCACACCGAGGTAGTGGGACACAGCACACCGAGGTAGTGGGACACAGCACACAGAGGTAGTGGGACACAGCACACAGAGGTAGTGGGACACAGCACACAGAGGTAGTGGGACACAGCACACAGAGGTAGTGGGACACAGCGCAGAGGTAGTGGGACACAGCACACAGAGGTAGTGGGACACAGCACACAGAGGTAGTGGGACACAGCACACCGAGGTAGTGGGACACAGCACACCGAGGTAGTGGGACACAGCACACCGAGGTAGTGGGACACAGCACACAGAGGTAGTGGGACACAGCACACAGAGGTAGTGGGACACAGCACACAGAGGTAGTGGGACACAGCGCACAGAGGTAGTGGGACACAGCGCACAGAGGTAGTGGGACACAGCACACAGAGGTAGTGGGACACAGCACACAGAGGTAGTGGGACACAGCACACAGAGGTAGTGGGACACAGCACACAGAGGTAGTGGGACACAGCGCCCAGAGGTAGTGGGACACAGCACACAGAGGTAGTGGGACACAGCGCCCAGAGGTAGTGGGACACAGCGCCCAGAGGTAGTGGGACACAGCACACAGAGGTAGTGGGACACTGCACACAGAGGTAGTGGGACACAGCACACAGAGGTAGTGGGACACAGCACACAGAGGTAGTGGGACACAGCACACCGAGGTAGTGGGACACAGCACACCGAGGTAGTGGGACACAGCACACAGAGGTAGTGGGACACAGCACACCGAGGTAGTGGGACACAGCACACCGAGGTAGTGGGACACAGCACACAGAGGTAGTGGGACACAGCGCACAGAGGTAGTGGGAGACAGCACACAGAGGTAGTGGGACACAGCACACAGAGGTAGTGGGACACAGCGCACAGAGGTAGTGGGACACAGCACACAGAGGTAGTGGGACACAGCACACAGAGGTAGTGGGACACAGCGCACAGAGGTAGTGGGACACAGCACACAGAGGTAGTGGGACACAGCACACAGAGGTAGTGGAACACAGCACACAGAGGTAGTGGGACACAGCACACAGAGGTAGTGGGACACAGCACACAGAGGTAGTGGGACACAGCGCAGAGGGTAGTGGGACACAGCGCACAGAGGTAGTGGGACACAGAACACAGAGGTAGTGGGACACAGCACAGAGGTAGTGGGACACAGCACACAGAGGTAGTGGGACACAGCACACAGAGGTAGTGGGCCACAGCACACAGAGGTAGTGGGACACAGCACACAGAGGTAGTGGGACACAGCGCACAGAGGTAGTGGGACACAGCGCCCAGAGGTAGTGGGACACAGCGCCCAGAGGTAGTGGGACACAGCGCACAGAGGTAGTGGGACACAGCGCACAGAGGTAGTCGGACACAGCACGCAGAGGTAGTGGGACACAGCGCCCAGAGGTAGTGGGACACAGCGCCCAGAGGTAGTGGGACACAGCGCCCAGAGGTAGTGGGACACAGCACACAGAGGTAGTGGGACACAGCGCCCAGAGGTAGTGGGACACAGCACACAGAGGTAGTGGGACACAGCACACAGAGGTAGTGGGACACAGCGCCCAGAGGTAGTGGGACACAGCGCCCAGAGGTAGTGGGACACAGCGCCCAGAGGTAGTGGGACACAGCACACAGAGGTAGTGGGACACAGCGCCCAGAGGTAGTGGGACACAGCGCCCAGAGGTAGTGGGACACAGCGCCCAGAGGTAGTGGGACACAGCACACAGAGGTAGTGGGACACAGCGCCCAGAGGTAGTGGGACACAGCACACAGAGGTAGTGGGACACAGCTCACAGAGGTAGTGGGACACAGCTCACAGAGGTAGTGGGACACAGCACACAGAGGTAGTGGGACACAGCACACAGAGGTAGTGGGACACAGCGCAGAGGTAGTGGGACACAGCGCACAGAGGTAGTGGGACACAGTGCACAGAGGTAGTGGGACACAGCGCCCAGAGGTAGTGGGACACAGCGCAGAGGTAGTGGGACACAGCGCAGAGGTAGTGGGACACAGCACACAGAGGTAGTGGGACACAGCACACAGAGGTAGTGGGACACAGCACACAGAGGTAGTGGGACACAGCGCCCAGAGGTAGTGGGACACAGCACACAGAGGTAGTGGGACACAGCACACAGAGGTAGTGGGACACAGCACACAGAGGTAGTGGGACACAGCACACAGAGGTAGTGGGACACAGCGCCCAGAGGTAGTGGGACACAGCACACAGAGGTAGTGGGACACAGCGCCCAGAGGTAGTGGGACACAGCGCCCAGAGGTAGTGGGACACAGCACACAGAGGTAGTGGGACACTGCACACAGAGGTAGTGGGACACAGCACACAGAGGTAGTGGGACACAGCACACAGAGGTAGTGGGACACAGCACACCGAGGTAGTGGGACACAGCACACCGAGGTAGTGGGACACAGCACACAGAGGTAGTGGGACACAGCACACAGAGGTAGTGGGACACAGCGCAGAGGTAGTGGGACACAGCGCACAGAGGTAGTGGGACACAGCGCAGAGGTAGTGGGACACAGCACACAGAGGTAGTGGGACACAGCACACAGAGGTAGTGGGACACAGCACACAGAGGTAGTGGGACACAGCACACAGAGGTAGTGGGACACAGCACACCGAGGTAGTGGGACACAGCACACCGAGGTAGTGGGACACAGCACACCGAGGTAGTGGGACACAGCGCAGAGTTAGTGGGACACAGCACACAGAGGTAGTGGGACACAGCACACAGAGGTAGTGGGACACAGCACACAGAGGTAGTGGGACACAGCACACAGAGGTAGTGGGACACAGCACACCGAGGTAGTGGGACACAGCACACCGAGGTAGTGGGACACAGCACACAGAGGTAGTGGGACACAGCACACAGAGGTAGTGGGACACAGCACACAGAGGTAGTGGGACACAGCACACAGAGGTAGTGGGACACAGCGCAGAGGTAGTGGGACACAGCACACAGAGGTAGTGGGACACAGCACACAGAGGTAGTGGGACACAGCACACCGAGGTAGTGGGACACAGCACACCGAGGTAGTGGGACACAGCACACCGAGGTAGTGGGACACAGCACACAGAGGTAGTGGGACACAGCGCACAGAGGTAGTGGGACACAGCGCACAGAGGTAGTGGGACACAGCACACAGCGGTAGTGGGACACAGCACACAGAGGTAGTGGGACACAGCGCACAGAGGTAGTGGGACACAGCACACAGAGGTAGTGGGACACAGCGCAGAGGTAGTGGGACACAGCGCAGAGGTAGTGGGACACAGAACACAGAGGTAGTGGGACACAGCACAGAGGTAGTGGGACACAGCACACAGAGGTAGTGGGACACAGCACACAGAGGTAGTGGGACACAGCACACAGAGGTAGTGGGACACAGCACACCGAGGTAGTGGGACACAGCACACAGAGGTAGTGGGACACAGCGCACAGAGGTAGTGGGACACAGCGCCCAGAGGTAGTGGGACACAGCACACAGAGGTAGTGGGACACAGCGCCCAGAGGTAGTGGGACACAGCGCCCAGAGGTAGTGGGACACAGCGCAGAGGTAGTGGGACACAGCGCACAGAGGTAGTGGGACACAGCGCACAGAGGTAGTGGGACACAGCGCCCAGAGGTAGTGGGACACAGCGCCCAGAGGTAGTGGGACACAGCGCACAGAGGTAGTGGGACACAGCGCAGAGGTAGTGGGACACAGCACACAGAGGTAGTGGGACACAGCACACAGAGGTAGTGGGACACAGCACACAGAGGTAGTGGGACACAGCACACCGAGGTAGTGGGACAGAGCACACAGAGGTAGTGGGACACAGCACACAGAGGTAGTGGGACACAGCACACAGAGGTAGTGGGACACAGCACACCGAGGTAGTGGGACACAGCGCACAGAGGTAGTGGGACACAGCACACAGAGGTAGTGGGACACAGCGCAAAGGTAGTGGGACACAGCGCACAGAGGTAGTGGGACACAGCACACAGAGGTAGTGGGACACAGCGCCCAGAGGTAGTGGGACACAGAACACAGAGGTAGTGGGACACAGCACAGAGGTAGTGGGACACAGCACACAGAGGTAGTGGGACACAGCACACAGAGGTAGTGGGACACAGCACAGAGAGGTAGTGGGACACAGCACACCGAGGTAGTGGGACACAGCACACAGAGGTAGTGGGACACAGCGCACAGAGGTAGTGGGACACAGCGCCCAGAGGTAGTGGGACACAGCACACAGAGGTAGTGGGACACAGCGCCCAGAGGTAGTGGGACACAGCGCCCAGAGGTAGTGGGACACAGCACACCGAGGTAGTGGGACACAGCACACAGAGGTAGTGGGACACAGCACACAGAGGTAGTGGGACACAGCACACAGAGGTAGTGGGACACAGCACACAGAGGTAGTGGGACACAGCACACAGAGGTAGTGGGACACAGCGCAGAGGTAGTGGGACACAGCACACAGAGGTAGTGGGACACAGCACACAGAGGTAGTGGGACACAGCACACAGAGGTAGTGGGACACAGCACACCGAGGTAGTGGGACAGAGCACACAGAGGTAGTGGGACACAGCACACAGAGGTAGTGGGACACAGCACACAGAGGTAGTGGGACACAGCGCCCAGAGGTAGTGGGACACAGCACACAGAGGTAGTGGGACACAGCACACAGAGGTAGTGGGACACAGCACACAGAGGTAGTGGGACACAGCACACAGAGGTAGTGGGACACAGCACACAGAGGTAGTGGGACACAGCACACCGAGGTAGTGGGACACAGCGCACAGAGGTAGTGGGACACAGCACACAGAGGTAGTGGGACACAGCGCAGAGGTAGTGGGACACAGCGCACAGAGGTAGTGGGACACAGCACACAGAGGTAGTGGGACACAGCGCCCAGAGGTAGTGGGACACAGCGCCCAGAGGTAGTGGGACACAGCGCCCAGAGGTAGTGGGACACAGCGCCCAGAGGTAGTGGGACACAGCGCCCAGAGGTAGTGGGACACAGCGCACAGAGGTAGTGGGACACAGCACACAGAGGTAGTGGGACACAGCACACAGAGGTAGTGGGACACAGCGCAGAGGTAGTGGGACACAGCGCCCAGAGGTAGTGGGACACAGCACACAGAGGTAGTGGGACACAGCGCCCAGAGGTAGTGGGACACAGCACACAGAGGTAGTGGGACACAGCACACAGAGGTAGTGGGACACAGCGCCCAGAGGTAGTGGGACACAGCACACAGAGGTAGTGGGACACAGCGCCCAGAGGTAGTGGGACACAGCACACAGAGGTAGTGGGACACAGCACACAGAGGTAGTGGGACACAGCGCCCAGAGGTAGTGGGACACAGCACACCGAGGTAGTGGGACACAGCGCACAGAGGTAGTGGGACACAGCACACAGAGGTAGTGGGACACAGCGCAAAGGTAGTGGGACACAGCGCACAGAGGTAGTGGGACACAGCACACAGAGGTAGTGGGACACAGCGCCCAGAGGTAGTGGGACACAGAACACAGAGGTAGTGGGACACAGCACAGAGGTAGTGGGACACAGCACACAGAGGTAGTGGGACACAGCACACAGAGGTAGTGGGACACAGCACAGAGAGGTAGTGGGACACAGCACACCGAGGTAGTGGGACACAGCACACAGAGGTAGTGGGACACAGCGCACAGAGGTAGTGGGACACAGCGCCCAGAGGTAGTGGGACACAGCACACAGAGGTAGTGGGACACAGCGCCCAGAGGTAGTGGGACACAGCGCCCAGAGGTAGTGGGACACAGCACACCGAGGTAGTGGGACACAGCACACAGAGGTAGTGGGACACAGCACACAGAGGTAGTGGGACACAGCACACAGAGGTAGTGGGACACAGCACACAGAGGTAGTGGGACACAGCACACAGAGGTAGTGGGACACAGCGCAGAGGTAGTGGGACACAGCACACAGAGGTAGTGGGACACAGCACACAGAGGTAGTGGGACACAGCACAGAGGTAGTGGGACACAGCACACAGAGGTAGTGGGACACAGCACACAGAGGTAGTGGGACACAGCACAGAGAGGTAGTGGGACACAGCACACCGAGGTAGTGGGACACAGCACACAGAGGTAGTGGGACACAGCGCACAGAGGTAGTGGGACACAGCGCCCAGAGGTAGTGGGACACAGCACACAGAGGTAGTGGGACACAGCGCCCAGAGGTAGTGGGACACAGCGCCCAGAGGTAGTGGGACACAGCACACCGAGGTAGTGGGACACAGCACACAGAGGTAGTGGGACACAGCACACAGAGGTAGTGGGACACAGCACACAGAGGTAGTGGGACACAGCACACAGAGGTAGTGGGACACAGCACACAGAGGTAGTGGGACACAGCGCAGAGGTAGTGGGACACAGCACACAGAGGTAGTGGGACACAGCACACAGAGGTAGTGGGACACAGCACACAGAGGTAGTGGGACACAGCACACCGAGGTAGTGGGACAGAGCACACAGAGGTAGTGGGACACAGCACACAGAGGTAGTGGGACACAGCACACAGAGGTAGTGGGACACAGCGCCCAGAGGTAGTGGGACACAGCACACAGAGGTAGTGGGACACAGCACACAGAGGTAGTGGGACACAGCACACAGAGGTAGTGGGACACAGCACACAGAGGTAGTGGGACACAGCACACAGAGGTAGTGGGACACAGCACACCGAGGTAGTGGGACACAGCGCACAGAGGTAGTGGGACACAGCACACAGAGGTAGTGGGACACAGCGCAGAGGTAGTGGGACACAGCGCACAGAGGTAGTGGGACACAGCACACAGAGGTAGTGGGACACAGCGCCCAGAGGTAGTGGGACACAGCGCCCAGAGGTAGTGGGACACAGCGCCCAGAGGTAGTGGGACACAGCGCCCAGAGGTAGTGGGACACAGCGCCCAGAGGTAGTGGGACACAGCGCACAGAGGTAGTGGGACACAGCACACAGAGGTAGTGGGACACAGCACACAGAGGTAGTGGGACACAGCGCAGAGGTAGTGGGACACAGCGCCCAGAGGTAGTGGGACACAGCACACAGAGGTAGTGGGACACAGCGCCCAGAGGTAGTGGGACACAGCACACAGAGGTAGTGGGACACAGCACACAGAGGTAGTGGGACACAGCGCAGAGGTAGTGGGACACAGCGCAGAGGTAGTGGGACACAGAACACAGAGGTAGTGGGACACAGCACAGAGGTAGTGGGACACAGCACACAGAGGTAGTGGGACACAGCACACAGAGGTAGTGGGACACAGCACACAGAGGTAGTGGGACACAGCACACCGAGGTAGTGGGACACAGCACACAGAGGTAGTGGGACACAGCGCACAGAGGTAGTGGGACACAGCGCCCAGAGGTAGTGGGACACAGCACACAGAGGTAGTGGGACACAGCGCCCAGAGGTAGTGGGACACAGCGCCCAGAGGTAGTGGGACACAGCGCAGAGGTAGTGGGACACAGCGCACAGAGGTAGTGGGACACAGCGCACAGAGGTAGTGGGACACAGCGCCCAGAGGTAGTGGGACACAGCGCCCAGAGGTAGTGGGACACAGCGCACAGAGGTAGTGGGACACAGCGCAGAGGTAGTGGGACACAGCACACAGAGGTAGTGGGACACAGCACACAGAGGTAGTGGGACACAGCACACAGAGGTAGTGGGACACAGCACACCGAGGTAGTGGGACAGAGCACACAGAGGTAGTGGGACACAGCACACAGAGGTAGTGGGACACAGCACACAGAGGTAGTGGGACACAGCACACCGAGGTAGTGGGACACAGCGCACAGAGGTAGTGGGACACAGCACACAGAGGTAGTGGGACACAGCGCAAAGGTAGTGGGACACAGCGCACAGAGGTAGTGGGACACAGCACACAGAGGTAGTGGGACACAGCGCCCAGAGGTAGTGGGACACAGAACACAGAGGTAGTGGGACACAGCACAGAGGTAGTGGGACACAGCACACAGAGGTAGTGGGACACAGCACACAGAGGTAGTGGGACACAGCACAGAGAGGTAGTGGGACACAGCACACCGAGGTAGTGGGACACAGCACACAGAGGTAGTGGGACACAGCGCACAGAGGTAGTGGGACACAGCGCCCAGAGGTAGTGGGACACAGCACACAGAGGTAGTGGGACACAGCGCCCAGAGGTAGTGGGACACAGCGCCCAGAGGTAGTGGGACACAGCACACCGAGGTAGTGGGACACAGCACACAGAGGTAGTGGGACACAGCACACAGAGGTAGTGGGACACAGCACACAGAGGTAGTGGGACACAGCACACAGAGGTAGTGGGACACAGCACACAGAGGTAGTGGGACACAGCGCAGAGGTAGTGGGACACAGCACACAGAGGTAGTGGGACACAGCACACAGAGGTAGTGGGACACAGCACACAGAGGTAGTGGGACACAGCACACCGAGGTAGTGGGACAGAGCACACAGAGGTAGTGGGACACAGCACACAGAGGTAGTGGGACACAGCACACAGAGGTAGTGGGACACAGCGCCCAGAGGTAGTGGGACACAGCACACAGAGGTAGTGGGACACAGCACACAGAGGTAGTGGGACACAGCACACAGAGGTAGTGGGACACAGCACACAGAGGTAGTGGGACACAGCACACAGAGGTAGTGGGACACAGCACACCGAGGTAGTGGGACACAGCGCACAGAGGTAGTGGGACACAGCACACAGAGGTAGTGGGACACAGCGCAGAGGTAGTGGGACACAGCGCACAGAGGTAGTGGGACACAGCACACAGAGGTAGTGGGACACAGCGCCCAGAGGTAGTGGGACACAGCGCCCAGAGGTAGTGGGACACAGCGCCCAGAGGTAGTGGGACACAGCGCCCAGAGGTAGTGGGACACAGCGCCCAGAGGTAGTGGGACACAGCGCACAGAGGTAGTGGGACACAGCACACAGAGGTAGTGGGACACAGCACACAGAGGTAGTGGGACACAGCGCAGAGGTAGTGGGACACAGCGCCCAGAGGTAGTGGGACACAGCACACAGAGGTAGTGGGACACAGCGCCCAGAGGTAGTGGGACACAGCACACAGAGGTAGTGGGACACAGCACACAGAGGTAGTGGGACACAGCGCCCAGAGGTAGTGGGACACAGCACACAGAGGTAGTGGGACACAGCGCCCAGAGGTAGTGGGACACAGCACACAGAGGTAGTGGGACACAGCACACAGAGGTAGTGGGACACAGCGCCCAGAGGTAGTGGGACACAGCACACCGAGGTAGTGGGACACAGCGCACAGAGGTAGTGGGACACAGCACACAGAGGTAGTGGGACACAGCGCAAAGGTAGTGGGACACAGCGCACAGAGGTAGTGGGACACAGCACACAGAGGTAGTGGGACACAGCGCCCAGAGGTAGTGGGACACAGAACACAGAGGTAGTGGGACACAGCACAGAGGTAGTGGGACACAGCACACAGAGGTAGTGGGACACAGCACACAGAGGTAGTGGGACACAGCACAGAGAGGTAGTGGGACACAGCACACCGAGGTAGTGGGACACAGCACACAGAGGTAGTGGGACACAGCGCACAGAGGTAGTGGGACACAGCGCCCAGAGGTAGTGGGACACAGCACACAGAGGTAGTGGGACACAGCGCCCAGAGGTAGTGGGACACAGCGCCCAGAGGTAGTGGGACACAGCACACCGAGGTAGTGGGACACAGCACACAGAGGTAGTGGGACACAGCACACAGAGGTAGTGGGACACAGCACACAGAGGTAGTGGGACACAGCACACAGAGGTAGTGGGACACAGCACACAGAGGTAGTGGGACACAGCGCAGAGGTAGTGGGACACAGCACACAGAGGTAGTGGGACACAGCACACAGAGGTAGTGGGACACAGCACAGAGGTAGTGGGACACAGCACACAGAGGTAGTGGGACACAGCACACAGAGGTAGTGGGACACAGCACAGAGAGGTAGTGGGACACAGCACACCGAGGTAGTGGGACACAGCACACAGAGGTAGTGGGACACAGCGCACAGAGGTAGTGGGACACAGCGCCCAGAGGTAGTGGGACACAGCACACAGAGGTAGTGGGACACAGCGCCCAGAGGTAGTGGGACACAGCGCCCAGAGGTAGTGGGACACAGCACACCGAGGTAGTGGGACACAGCACACAGAGGTAGTGGGACACAGCACACAGAGGTAGTGGGACACAGCACACAGAGGTAGTGGGACACAGCACACAGAGGTAGTGGGACACAGCACACAGAGGTAGTGGGACACAGCGCAGAGGTAGTGGGACACAGCACACAGAGGTAGTGGGACACAGCACACAGAGGTAGTGGGACACAGCACACAGAGGTAGTGGGACACAGCACACCGAGGTAGTGGGACAGAGCACACAGAGGTAGTGGGACACAGCACACAGAGGTAGTGGGACACAGCACACAGAGGTAGTGGGACACAGCGCCCAGAGGTAGTGGGACACAGCACACAGAGGTAGTGGGACACAGCACACAGAGGTAGTGGGACACAGCACACAGAGGTAGTGGGACACAGCACACAGAGGTAGTGGGACACAGCACACAGAGGTAGTGGGACACAGCACACCGAGGTAGTGGGACACAGCGCACAGAGGTAGTGGGACACAGCACACAGAGGTAGTGGGACACAGCGCAGAGGTAGTGGGACACAGCGCACAGAGGTAGTGGGACACAGCACACAGAGGTAGTGGGACACAGCGCCCAGAGGTAGTGGGACACAGCGCCCAGAGGTAGTGGGACACAGCGCCCAGAGGTAGTGGGACACAGCGCCCAGAGGTAGTGGGACACAGCGCCCAGAGGTAGTGGGACACAGCGCACAGAGGTAGTGGGACACAGCACACAGAGGTAGTGGGACACAGCACACAGAGGTAGTGGGACACAGCGCAGAGGTAGTGGGACACAGCGCCCAGAGGTAGTGGGACACAGCACACAGAGGTAGTGGGACACAGCGCCCAGAGGTAGTGGGACACAGCACACAGAGGTAGTGGGACACAGCACACAGAGGTAGTGGGACACAGCGCCCAGAGGTAGTGGGACACAGCACACAGAGGTAGTGGGACACAGCGCCCAGAGGTAGTGGGACACAGCACACAGAGGTAGTGGGACACAGCACACAGAGGTAGTGGGACACAGCGCCCAGAGGTAGTGGGACACAGCACACCGAGGTAGTGGGACACAGCGCACAGAGGTAGTGGGACACAGCACACAGAGGTAGTGGGACACAGCGCAAAGGTAGTGGGACACAGCGCACAGAGGTAGTGGGACACAGCACACAGAGGTAGTGGGACACAGCGCCCAGAGGTAGTGGGACACAGAACACAGAGGTAGTGGGACACAGCACAGAGGTAGTGGGACACAGCACACAGAGGTAGTGGGACACAGCACACAGAGGTAGTGGGACACAGCACAGAGAGGTAGTGGGACACAGCACACCGAGGTAGTGGGACACAGCACACAGAGGTAGTGGGACACAGCGCACAGAGGTAGTGGGACACAGCGCCCAGAGGTAGTGGGACACAGCACACAGAGGTAGTGGGACACAGCGCCCAGAGGTAGTGGGACACAGCGCCCAGAGGTAGTGGGACACAGCACACCGAGGTAGTGGGACACAGCACACAGAGGTAGTGGGACACAGCACACAGAGGTAGTGGGACACAGCACACAGAGGTAGTGGGACACAGCACACAGAGGTAGTGGGACACAGCACACAGAGGTAGTGGGACACAGCGCAGAGGTAGTGGGACACAGCACACAGAGGTAGTGGGACACAGCACACAGAGGTAGTGGGACACAGCACACAGAGGTAGTGGGACACAGCACACCGAGGTAGTGGGACAGAGCACACAGAGGTAGTGGGACACAGCACACAGAGGTAGTGGGACACAGCACACAGAGGTAGTGGGACACAGCGCCCAGAGGTAGTGGGACACAGCACACAGAGGTAGTGGGACACAGCACACAGAGGTAGTGGGACACAGCACACAGAGGTAGTGGGACACAGCACACAGAGGTAGTGGGACACAGCACACAGAGGTAGTGGGACACAGCACACCGAGGTAGTGGGACACAGCGCACAGAGGTAGTGGGACACAGCACACAGAGGTAGTGGGACACAGCGCAGAGGTAGTGGGACACAGCGCACAGAGGTAGTGGGACACAGCACACAGAGGTAGTGGGACACAGCGCCCAGAGGTAGTGGGACACAGCGCCCAGAGGTAGTGGGACACAGCGCCCAGAGGTAGTGGGACACAGCGCCCAGAGGTAGTGGGACACAGCGCCCAGAGGTAGTGGGACACAGCGCACAGAGGTAGTGGGACACAGCGCCCAGAGGTAGTGGGACACAGCACACAGAGGTAGTGGGACACAGCACACAGAGGTAGTGGGACACAGCACACAGAGGTAGTGGGACACAGCGCAGAGGTAGTGGGACACAGCGCCCAGAGGTAGTGGGACACAGCACACAGAGGTAGTGGGACACAGCGCCCAGAGGTAGTGGGACACAGCACACAGAGGTAGTGGGACACAGCACACAGAGGTAGTGGGACACAGCGCCCAGAGGTAGTGGGACACAGCACACAGAGGTAGTGGGACACAGCGCCCAGAGGTAGTGGGACACAGCACACAGAGGTAGTGGGACACAGCACACAGAGGTAGTGGGACACAGCACACAGAGGTAGTGGGACACAGCGCCCAGAGGTAGTGGGACACAGCACACAGAGGTAGTGGGACACAGCGCCCAGAGGTAGTGGGACACAGCACACAGAGGTAGTGGGACATAGCTCACAGAGGTAGTGGGACACAGCACACAGAGGTAGTGGGACACAGCACACAGAGGTAGTGGGAGACAGCACACAGAGGTAGTGGGACACAGCGCAGAGGTAGTGGGACACAGCGCACAGAGGTAGTGGGACACAGCACACAGAGGTAGTGGGACACAGCGCCAAGAGGTAGTGGGACACAGCGCCCAGAGGTAGTGGGACACAGCGCACAGAGGTAGTGGGACACAGCGCAGAGGTAGTGGGACACAGCGCAGAGGTAGTGGGACACAGCACACAGAGGTAGTGGGACACAGCACACAGAGGTAGTGGGACACAGCACACAGAGGTAGTGGGACACAGCACACAGAGGTAGTGGGACACAGCACACAGAGGTAGTGGGACACAGCGCCCAGAGGTAGTGGGACACAGCACACAGAGGTAGTGGGACACAGCACACAGATGTAGTGGGACACAGCGCACAGAGGTAGTGGGACACAGCGCACAGAGGTAGTGGGACACAGCGCCCAGAGGTAGTGGGACACAGCGCCCAGAGGTAGTGGGACACAGCGCCCAGAGGTAGTGGGACACAGCACACAGAGGTAGTGGGACACAGCACACAGAGGTAGTGGGACACAGCACACAGAGGTAGTGGGACACAGCGCAGAGGTAGTGGGACACAGCACACAGAGTTAGTGGGACACAGCGCACAGAGGTAGTGGGACACAGCGCAGAGGTAGTGGGACACAGCACACAGAGGTAGTGGGACACAGCGCACAGAGGTAGTGGGACACAGCGCAGAGGTAGTGGGACACAGCACACAGAGGTAGTGGGACACAGCACACAGAGGTAGTGGGACACAGCACACAGAGGTAGTGGGACACAGCGCCCAGAGGTAGTGGGACACAGCACACAGAGGTAGTGGGACACAGCGCCCAGAGGTAGTGGGACACAGCACACAGACGTAGTGGGACACAGCACACAGAGGTAGTGGGACACAGCGCCCAGAGGTAGTGGGACACAGCACACAGAGGTAGTGGGACACAGCACACAGAGGTAGTGGGACACAGGACACAGAGGTAGTGGGACACAGCACACAGAGGTAGTGGGACACAGCGCACAGAGGTAGTGGGACACAGCGCAGAGGTAGTGGGACACAGCACACAGAGGTAGTGGGACACAGCACACAGAGGTAGTGGGACACAGCACACAGAGGTAGTGGGACACAGCACACAGAGGTAGTGGGACACAGCGCAGAGGTAGTGGGACACAGCACACAGAGGTAGTGGGACACAGCGCCCAGAGGTAGTGGGACACAGCGCAGAGGTAGTGGGACACAGCACACAGAGGTAGTGGGACACAGCGCACAGAGGTAGTGGGACACAGCGCAGAGGTAGTGGGACACAGCACACAGAGGTAGTGGGACACAGCGCACAGAGGTAGTGGGACACAGCACACAGAGGTAGTGGGACACAGCACACAGAGGTAGTGGGACACAGCACACAGAGGTAGTGGGACACAGCACACAGAGGTAGTGGGACACAGCACACAGAGGTAGTGGGACACAGAACACAGAGGTAGTGGGACACAGCGCAGAGGTAGTGGGACACAGCACACAGAGGTAGTGGGACACAGCACACAGAGGTAGTGGGACACAGCACACAGAGGTAGTGGGACACAGCACACAGAGGTAGTGGGACACAGCACACAGAGGTAGTGGGACACAGCACACAGAGGTAGTGGGACGCAGCACACAGAGGTAGTGGGACACAGCACACAGAGGTAGTGGGACACAGCGCAGAGGTAGTGGGACACAGCACACAGAGGTAGTGGGACACAGCGCCCAGAGGTAGTGGGACACAGCACACAGAGGTAGTGGGACACAGCACACAGAGGTAGTGGGACACAGCACACAGAGGTAGTGGGACACAGCACACAGAGGGAGTGGGACACAGCACACAGAGGTAGTGGGACACAGCGCCCAGAGGTAGTGGGACACAGCGCCCAGAGGTAGTGGGACACAGCGCCCAGAGGTAGTGGGACACAGCACACAGAGGTAGTGGGACACAGCACACAGAGGTAGTGGGACACAGCGCCCAGAGGTAGTGGGACACAGCACACAGAGGTAGTGGGACACAGCACACAGAGGTAGTGGGACACAGCACACAGAGGTAGTGGGACACAGCGCACAGAGGTAGTGGGACACAGCGCAGAGGTAGTGGGACACAGCACACAGAGGTAGTGGGACACAGCGCACAGAGGTAGTGGGACACAGCACACAGAGGTAGTGGGACACAGCACACAGAGGTAGTGGGACACAGCGCACAGAGGTAGTGGGACACAGCACACAGAGGTAGTGGGACACAGCACACAGAGGTAGTGGGACACTGCACACAGAGGTAGTGGGACACAGCACACAGAGGTAGTGGGACACAGCACACAGAGGTAGTGGGACACAGCACACAGAGGTAGTGGGACACAGCGCAGAGGTAGTGGGACACAGCACACAGAGGTAGTGGGACACAGCGCCCAGAGGTAGTGGGACACAGCGCAGAGGTAGTGGGACACAGCACACAGAGGTAGTGGGACACAGCGCACAGAGGTAGTGGGACACAGCGCAGAGGTAGTGGGACACAGCACACAGAGGTAGTGGGACACAGCGCACAGAGGTAGTGGGACACAGCACACAGAGGTAGTGGGACACAGCACACAGAGGTAGTGGGACACAGCACACAGAGGTAGTGGGACACAGCACACAGAGGTAGTGGGACACAGAACACAGAGGTAGTGGGACACAGCGCAGAGGTAGTGGGACACAGCACACAGAGGTAGTGGGACACAGCACACAGAGGTAGTGGGACACAGCACACAGAGGTAGTGGGACACAGCACACAGAGGTAGTGGGACACAGCACACAGAGGTAGTGGGACACAGCACACAGAGGTAGTGGGACACAGCACACAGAGGTAGTGGGACACAGCACACAGAGGTAGTGGGACACAGCGCAGAGGTAGTGGGACACAGCACACAGAGGTAGTGGGACACAGCGCCCAGAGGTAGTGGGACACAGCGCCCAGAGGTAGTGGGACACAGCACACAGAGGTAGTGGGACACAGCACACAGAGGTAGTGGGACACAGCGCACAGAGGTAGTGGGACACAGCGCAGAGGTAGTGGGACACAGCGCCCAGAGGTAGTGGGACACAGCACACAGAGGTAGTGGGACACAGCACACAGAGGTAGTGGGACACAGCGCACAGAGGTAGTGGGACACAGCGCAGAGGTAGTGGGACACAGCACACAGAGGTAGTGGGACACTGCACACAGAGGTAGTGGGACACAGCACACAGAGGTAGTGGGACACAGCACACAGAGGTAGTGGGACACAGCACACAGAGGTAGTGGGACACTGCACACAGAGGTAGTGGGACACAGCACACAGAGGTAGTGGGACACAGCACACAGAGGTAGTGGGACACAGCACACAGAGGTAGTGGGACACAGCACACAGAGGTAGTGGGACACAGCACACAGAGGTAGTGGGACACAGCACACAGAGGTAGTGGGACACAGCACACAGAGGTAGTGGGACACAGCACACAGAGGTAGTGGGACACAGCACACAGAGGTAGTGGGACACAGCACACAGAGGTAGTGGGACACAGCGCAGAGGTAGTGGGACACAGCACACAGAGGTAGTGGGACACAGCACAGAGGTAGTGGGACACAGCACACAGAGGTAGTGGGACACAGCGCACAGAGGTAGTGGGACACAGCGCACAGAGGTAGTGGGACACAGCGCACAGAGGTAGTGGGACACAGCGCCCAGAGGTAGTGGGACACAGCGCCCAGAGGTAGTGGGACACAGCGCCCAGAGGTAGTGGGACACAGCGCCCAGAGGTAGTGGGACACAGCGCCCAGAGGTAGTGGGACACAGCACACAGAGGTAGTGGGACACAGCACACAGAGGTAGTGGGACACAGCGCCCAGAGGTAGTGGGACACAGCACACAGAGGTAGTGGGACACAGCACACAGAGGTAGTGGGACACAGCACACAGAGGTAGTGGGACACAGCACACAGAGGTAGTGGGACACAGCACACAGAGGTAGTGGGACACAGCACACAGAGGTAGTGGGACACAGCACACAGAGGTAGTGGGACACAGCACAC
Organism: Salvelinus alpinus; assembly: GCF_045679555.1. Lineage (NCBI taxonomy): Eukaryota > Metazoa > Chordata > Actinopteri > Salmoniformes > Salmonidae > Salvelinus > Salvelinus alpinus. The sequence continues at coordinate 32,616,514 of NC_092087.1, read as the reverse complement.
AGAGGTAGTGGGACACAGCGCAGAGGTAGTGGGACACAGCGCAGAGGTAGTGGGACACAGCACACAGAGGTAGTGGGACACAGCACACAGAGGTAGTGGGACACAGCACACAGAGGTAGTGGGACACAGCACACAGAGGTAGTGGGACACAGCACACAGAGGTAGTGGGACACAGCACACAGATGTAGTGGGACACAGCACACAGAGGTAGTGGGAGACAGCACAGAGGTAGTGGGACACAGCACACAGATGTAGTGGGACACAGCACACAGAGGTAGTGGGACACAGCGCACAGAGGTAGTGGGACACAGCACAGAGGTAGTGGGACACAGCACAGAGGTAGTGGGACACAGCACACAGAGGTAGTGGGACACAGCGCAGAGGTAGTGGGACACAGTGCAGAGGTAGTGGGACACAGCACACAGAGGTAGTGGGACACAGCACAGAGGTAGTGGGACACAGCACACAGAGGTAGTGGGACACAGCGCAGAGGTAGTGGGACACAGCGCAAAGGTAGTGGGACACAGCACACAGAGGTATTGGGACACAGCACACAGAGGTAGTGGGACACAGCACACAGAGGTAGTGGGACACAGCACACAGAGGTAGTGGGACACAGCACACAGAGGTAGTGGGACACAGCACACAGAGGTAGTGGGACACAGCACACAGATGTAGTGGGACACAGCACACAGAGGTAGTGGGACACAGCACAGAGGTAGTGGGACACAGCACACAGAGGTAGTGGGACACAGCACACAGAGGTAGTGGGACACAGCGCAGAGGTAGTGGGACACAGCACACAGAGGTAGTGGGACACAGCACAGAGGTAGTGGGACACAGCACACAGAGGTAGTGGGACACAGCACAGAGGTAGTGGGACACAGCACACAGAGGTAGTGGGACACAGCACAGAGGTAGTGGGACACAGCACACAGAGGTGGTGGGACACAGCACACAGAGGTAGTGGGACACAGCACACAGAGGTAGTGGGACACAGCACACAGAGGTAGTGGGACACAGCGCCCAGAGGTAGTGGGACACAGCGCCCAGAGGTAGTGGGACACAGCGCCCAGAGGTAGTGGGACACAGCGCCCAGAGGTAGTGGGACACAGCGCCCAGAGCTAGTGGGACACAGCACACAGAGGTAGTGGGACACAGCACACAGAGGTAGTGGGACACAGCGCAGAGGTAGTGGGACACAGCGCCCAGAGGTAGTGGGACACAGCGCCCAGAGGTAGTGGGACACAGCACACAGAGGTAGTGGGACACAGCACACAGAGGTAGTGGGACACAGCACACAGAGGTAGTGGGACACAGCACACAGAGGTAGTGGGACACAGCACACAGAGGTAGTGGGACACAGCACACAGAGGTAGTGGGACACAGCACACAGAGGTAGTGGGACACAGCGCAGAGGTAGTGGGACACAGCGCGGAGGTAGTGGGACACAGCACACAGAGGTAGTGGGACACAGCACACAGAGGTAGTGGGACACAGCACACAGAGGTAGTGGGACACAGCACACAGAGGTAGTGGGACACAGCACACAGAGGTAGTGGGACACAGCACACAGAGGTAGTGGGACACAGCACACAGAGGTAGTGGGACACAGCGCAGAGGTAGTGGGACACAGCGCAGAGGTAGTGGGACACAGCGCAGAGGTAGTGGGACACAGCACACAGAGGTAGTGGGACACAGCACACAGAGGTAGTGGGACACAGCACACAGAGGTAGTGGGACACAGCACACAGAGGTAGTGGGACACAGCGCAGAGGTAGTGGGACACAGCACACAGAGGTAGTGGGACACAGCGCCCAGAGGTAGTGGGACACAGCACACAGAGGTAGTGGGACACAGCACACAGAGGTAGTGGGACACAGCACACAGAGGTAGTGGGACACAGCACACAGAGGTAGTGGGACACAGCGCCCAGAGGTAGTGGGACACAGCACACAGAGGTAGTGGGACACAGCACACAGAGGTAGTGGGACACAGCACACAGAGGTAGTGGGACACAGCACACAGAGGTAGTGGGACACAGCACACAGAGGTAGTGGGACACAGCACACAGAGGTAGTGGGACACAGCACACAGAGGTAGTGGGACACAGCGCAGAGGTAGTGGGACACAGCGCCCAGAGGTAGTGGGACACAGCACACAGAGGTAGTGGGACACAGCACACAGAGGTAGTGGGACACAGCGCACAGAGGTAGTGGGACACAGCGCAGAGGTAGTGGGACACAGCACACAGAGGTAGTGGGACACTGCACACAGAGGTAGTGGGACACAGCACACAGAGGTAGTGGGACACAGCACACAGAGGTAGTGGGACACAGCACACAGAGGTAGTGGGACACTGCACACAGAGGTAGTGGGACACAGCACACAGAGGTAGTGGGACACAGCACACAGAGGTAGTGGGACACAGCACACAGAGGTAGTGGGACACAGAACACAGAGGTAGTGGGACACAGCGCAGAGGTAGTGGGACACAGCACACAGAGGTAGTGGGACACAGCACACAGAGGTAGTGGGACACAGCACACAGAGGTAGTGGGACACAGCACACAGAGGTAGTGGGACACAGCACACAGAGGTAGTGGGACACAGCACACAGAGGTAGTGGGACACAGCACACAGAGGTAGTGGGACACAGCACACAGAGGTAGTGGGACACAGCACACAGAGGTAGTGGGACACAGCACACAGAGGTAGTGGGACACAGCACACAGAGGTAGTGGGACACAGCACACAGAGGTAGTGGGACACAGCGCAGAGGTAGTGGGACACAGCACACAGAGGTAGTGGGACACAGCACAGAGGTAGTGGGACACAGCACACAGAGGTAGTGGGACACAGCACACAGAGGTAGTGGGACACAGCGCACAGAGGTAGTGGGACACAGCGCACAGAGGTAGTGGGACACAGCGCACAGAGGTAGTGGGACACAGCGCCCAGAGGTAGTGGGACACAGCGCCCAGAGGTAGTGGGACACAGCGCCCAGAGGTAGTGGGACACAGCGCCCAGAGGTAGTGGGACACAGCACACAGAGGTAGTGGGACACAGCACACAGAGGTAGTGGGACACAGCGCCCAGAGGTAGTGGGACACAGCACACAGAGGTAGTGGGACACAGCACACAGAGGTAGTGGGACACAGCACACAGAGGTAGTGGGACACAGCACACAGAGGTAGTGGGACACAGCACACAGAGGTAGTGGGACACAGCACACAGAGGTAGTGGGACACAGCACACAGAGGTAGTGGGACACAGCACACAGAGGTAGTGGGACACAGCGCAGAGGTAGTGGGACACAGCGCAGAGGTAGTGGGACACAGCACACAGAGGTAGTGGGACACAGCACACAGAGGTAGTGGGACACAGCACACAGAGGTAGTGGGACACAGCACACAGAGGTAGTGGGACACAGCACACAGAGGTAGTGGGACACAGCACACAGATGTAGTGGGACACAGCACACAGAGGTAGTGGGACACCGCACACAGAGGTAGTGGGACACAGCACACAGATGTAGTGGGACACAGCACACAGAGGTAGTGGGACACAGCACACAGAGGTAGTGGGACACAGCACAGAGGTAGTGGGACACAGCACAGAGGTAGTGGGACACAGCACACAGAGGTAGTGGGACACAGCGCAGAGGTAGTGGGACACAGCGCAGAGGTAGTGGGACACAGCACACAGAGGTAGTGGGACACAGCACACAGGTAGTGGGACACAGCACACAGAGGTAGTGGGACACAGCGCAGAGGTAGTGGGACACAGCGCAAAGGTAGTGGGACACAGCACACAGAGGTATTGGGACACAGCACACAGAGGTAGTGGGACACAGCACACAGAGGTAGTGGGACACAGCACACAGAGGTAGTGGGACACAGCACACAGAGGTAGTGGGACACAGCACACAGAGGTAGTGGGACACAGCACACAGAGGTAGTGGGACACAGCACACAGAGGTAGTGGGACACAGCACAGAGGTAGTGGGACACAGCACACAGATGTAGTGGGACTCAGCACACAGAGGTAGTGGGACACAGCGCAGAGGTAGTGGGACACAGCGCACAGAGGTAGTGGGACACAGCACACAGAGGTAGTGGGACACAGCACACAGAGGTAGTGGGACACAGCACAGAGGTAGTGGGACACAGCACACAGAGGTAGTGGGACACAGCACAGAGGTAGTGGGACACAGCACACAGAGGTGGTGGGACACAGCACACAGAGGTAGTGGGACACAGCACACAGAGGTAGTGGGACACAGCACACAGAGGTAGTGGGACACAGCGCCCAGAGGTAGTGGGACACAGCGCCCAGAGGTAGTGGGACACAGCGCCCAGAGGTAGTGGGACACAGCGCACAGAGGTAGTGGGACACAGCGCCCAGAGGTAGTGGGACACAGCACACAGAGGTAGTGGGACACAGCACACAGAGGTAGTGGGACACAGCGCAGAGGTAGTGGGAAACAGCGCCCAGAGGTAGTGGGACACAGCGCCCAGAGGTAGTGGGACACAGCACACAGATGTAGTGGGACACAGCACACAGAGGTAGTGGGACACAGCACACAGAGGTAGTGGGACACAGCACACAGAGGTAGTGGGACACAGCACACAGAGGTAGTGGGACACAGCACACAGAGGTAGTGGGACACAGCACACAGAGGTAGTGGGACACAGCGCAGAGGTAGTGGGACACAGCGCACAGAGGTAGTGGGACACAGCACACAGAGGTAGTGGGACACAGCACACAGAGGTAGTGGGACACAGCACACAGAGGTAGTGGGACACAGCACACAGAGGTAGTGGGACACAGCACACAGAGGTAGTGGGACACAGCACACAGAGGTAGTGGGACACAGCACACAGAGGTAGTGGGACACAGCGCAGAGGTAGTGGGACACAGCGCAGAGGTAGTGGGACACAGCGCAGAGGTAGTGGGACACAGCACACAGAGGTAGTGGGACACAGCACACAGAGGTAGTGGGACACAGCACACAGAGGTAGTGGGACACAGCACACAGAGGTAGTGGGACACAGCGCAGAGGTAGTGGGACACAGCACACAGAGGTAGTGGGACACAGCGCCCAGAGGTAGTGGGACACAGCACACAGAGGTAGTGGGACACAGCACACAGAGGTAGTGGGACACAGCACACAGAGGTAGTGGGACACAGCACACAGAGGTAGTGGGACACAGCGCCCAGAGGTAGTGGGACACAGCACACAGAGGTAGTGGGACACAGCACACAGAGGTAGTGGGACACAGCACACAGAGGTAGTGGGACACAGCACACAGAGGTAGTGGGACACAGCACACAGAGGTAGTGGGACACAGCACACAGAGGTAGTGGGACACAGCACACAGAGGTAGTGGGACACAGCGCAGAGGTAGTGGGACACAGCGCAGAGGTAGTGGGACACAGCACACAGAGGTAGTGGGACACAGCACACAGAGGTAGTGGGACACAGCACACAGAGGTAGTGGGACACAGCACACAGAGGTAGTGGGACACAGCACACAGAGGTAGTGGGACACAGCACACAGATGTAGTGGGACACAGCACACAGAGGTAGTGGGACACAGCACAGAGGTAGTGGGACACAGCACACAGATGTAGTGGGACACAGCACACAGAGGTAGTGGGACACAGCGCAGAGGTAGTGGGACACAGCGCACAGAGGTAGTGGGACACAGCACAGAGGTAGTGGGACACAGCACACAGAGGTAGTGGGACACAGCGCAGAGGTAGTGGGACACAGCGCAGAGGTAGTGGGACACAGCACACAGAGGTAGTGGGACACAGCACAGAGGTAGTGGGACACAGCACACAGAGGTAGTGGGACACAGCGCAGAGGTAGTGGGACACAGCGCAAAGGTAGTGGGACACAGCACACAGAGGTATTGGGACACAGCACACAGAGGTAGTGGGACACAGCACACAGAGGTAGTGGGACACAGCACACAGAGGTAGTGGGACACAGCACACAGAGGTAGTGGGACACAGCACACAGAGGTAGTGGGACACAGCACACAGAGGTAGTGGGACACAGCACAGAGGTAGTGGGACACAGCACACAGATGTAGTGGGACTCAGCACACAGAGGTAGTGGGACACAGCGCAGAGGTAGTGGGACACAGCGCACAGAGGTAGTGGGACACAGCACAGAGGTAGTGGGACACAGCACACAGAGGTAGTGGGACACAGCACAGAGGTAGTGGGACACAGCACACAGAGGTAGTGGGACACAGCACAGAGGTAGTGGGACACAGCACACAGAGGTGGTGGGACACAGCACACAGAGGTAGTGGGACACAGCACACAGAGGTAGTGGGACACAGCACACAGAGGTAGTGGGACACAGCGCCCAGAGGTAGTGGGACACAGCGCACAGAGGTAGTGGGACACAGCGCCCAGAGGTAGTGGGACACAGCGCCCAGAGGTAGTGGGACACAGCGCCCAGAGGTAGTGGGACACAGCACACAGAGGTAGTGGGACACAGCGCAGAGGTAGTGGGACACAGCGCCCAGAGGTAGTGGGACACAGCACACAGAGGTAGTGGGACACAGCACACAGAGGTAGTGGGACACAGCACACAGAGGTAGTGGGACACAGCACAAAGAGGTAGTGGGACACAGCACACAGAGGTAGTGGGACACAGCACACAGAGGTAGTGGGACACAGCGCAGAGGTAGTGGGACACAGCGCGGAGGTAGTGGGACACAGCACACAGAGGTAGTGGGACACAGCACACAGAGGTAGTGGGACACAGCACAGAGGTAGTGGGACACAGCACACAGATGTAGTGGGACACAGCACACAGAGGTAGTGGGACACAGCACACAGAGGTAGTGGGACACAGCGCAGAGGTAGTGGGACACAGCGCAGAGGTAGTGGGACACAGCACACAGAGGTAGTGGGACACAGCACACAGAGGTAGTGGGACACAGCACACAGAGGTAGTGGGACACAGCACACAGAGGTAGTGGGACACAGCACACAGAGGTAGTGGGACACAGTACACAGATGTAGTGGGACACAGCACACAGAGGTAGTGGGACACAGCACAGAGGTAGTGGGACACAGCACACAGAGGTAGTGGGACACAGCACACAGAGGTAGTGGGACACAGCGCAGAGGTAGTGGGACACAGCGCACAGAGGTAGTGGGACACAGCACAGAGGTAGTGGGACACAGCACACAGAGGTAGTGGGACACAGCGCAGAGGTAGTGGGACACAGCGCAGAGGTAGTGGGACACAGCACACAGAGGTAGTGGGACACAGCACAGAGGTAGTGGGACACAGCACACAGAGGTAGTGGGACACAGCGCAGAGGTAGTGGGACACAGCGCAAAGGTAGTGGGACACAGCACACAGAGGTATTGGGACACAGCACACAGAGGTAGTGGGACACAGCACACAGAGGTAGTGGGACACAGCACACAGAGGTAGTGGGACACAGCACACAGAGGTAGTGGGACACAGCACACAGAGGTAGTGGGACACAGCACACAGAGGTAGTGGGACACAGCACAGAGGTAGTGGGACACAGCACACAGATGTAGTGGGACTCAGCACACAGAGGTAGTGGGACACAGCGCAGAGGTAGTGGGACACAGCGCACAGAGGTAGTGGGACACAGCACAGAGGTAGTGGGACACAGCACACAGAGGTAGTGGGACACAGCACACAGAGGTAGTGGGACACAGCGCCCAGAGGTAGTGGGACACAGCGCCCAGAGGTAGTGGGACACAGCGCCCAGAGGTAGTGGGACACAGCGCCCAGAGCTAGTGGGACACAGCACACAGAGGTAGTGGGACACAGCACACAGAGGTAGTGGGACACAGCGCAGAGGTAGTGGGACACAGCGCCCAGAGGTAGTGGGACACAGCGCCCAGAGGTAGTGGGACACACACACAGAGGTAGTGGGACACAGCACACAGAGGTAGTGGGACACAGCACACAGAGGTAGTGGGACACAGCACACAGAGGTAGTGGGACACAGCACACAGAGGTAGTGGGACACAGCACACAGAGGTAGTGGGACACAGCACACAGAGGTAGTGGGACACAGCGCAGAGGTAGTGGGACACAGCGCACAGAGGTAGTGGGACACAGCACACAGAGGTAGTGGGACACAGCACACAGAGGTAGTGGGACACAGCACACAGAGGTAGTGGGACACAGCACACAGAGGTAGTGGGACACAGCACACAGAGGTAGTGGGACACAGCACACAGAGGTAGTGGGACACAGCACACAGAGGTAGTGGGACACAGCGCAGAGGTAGTGGGACACAGCGCAGATGTAGTGGGACACAGCGCAGAGGTAGTGGGACACAGCACACAGAGGTAGTGGGACACAGCACACAGAGGTAGTGGGACACAGCGCAGAGGTAGTGGGACACAGCGCCCAGAGGTAGTGGGACACAGCACACAGAGGTAGTGGGACACAGCACACAGAGGTAGTGGGACACAGCACACAGAGGTAGTGGGACACAGCACACAGAGGTAGTGGGACACAGCACACAGAGGTAGTGGGACACAGCACACAGAGGTAGTGGGACACAGCACACAGAGGTAGTGGGACACAGCACACAGAGGTAGTGGGACACAGCGCAGAGGTAGTGGGACACAGCGCGGAGGTAGTGGGACACAGCACACAGAGGTAGTGGGACACAGCACACAGAGGTAGTGGGACACAGCACACAGAGGTAGTGGGACACAGCACACAGAGGTAGTGGGACACAGCACACAGAGGTAGTGGGACACAGCACACAGAGGTAGTGGGACACAGCACACAGAGGTAGTGGGACACAGCGCAGAGGTAGTGGGACACAGCGCAGAGGTAGTGGGACACAGCGCAGAGGTAGTGGGACACAGCACACAGAGGTAGTGGGACACAGCACACAGAGGTAGTGGGACACAGCACACAGAGGTAGTGGGACACAGCGCAGAGGTAGTGGGACACAGCACACAGAGGTAGTGGGACACAGCGCCCAGAGGTAGTGGGACACAGCACACAGAGGTAGTGGGACACAGCACACAGAGGTAGTGGGACACAGCACACAGAGGTAGTGGGACACAGCACACAGAGGTAGTGGGACACAGCGCCCAGAGGTAGTGGGACACAGCACACAGAGGTAGTGGGACACAGCGCAGAGGTAGTGGGACACAGCGCGGAGGTAGTGGGACACAGCACACAGAGGTAGTGGGACACAGCACACAGAGGTAGTGGGACACAGCACACAGAGGTAGTGGGACACAGCACACAGAGGTAGTGGGACACAGCACACAGAGGTAGTGGGACACAGCACACAGAGGTAGTGGGACACAGCACACAGAGGTAGTGGGACACAGCGCAGAGGTAGTGGGACACAGCGCAGAGGTAGTGGGACACAGCGCAGAGGTAGTGGGACACAGCACACAGAGGTAGTGGGACACAGCACACAGAGGTAGTGGGACACAGCACACAGAGGTAGTGGGACACAGCACACAGAGGTAGTGGGACACAGCGCAGAGGTAGTGGGACACAGCACACAGAGGTAGTGGGACACAGCGCCCAGAGGTAGTGGGACACAGCACACAGAGGTAGTGGGACACAGCACACAGAGGTAGTGGGACACAGCACACAGAGGTAGTGGGACACAGCGCCCAGAGGTAGTGGGACACAGCACACAGAGGTAGTGGGACACAGCACACAGAGGTAGTGGGACACAGCACACAGAGGTAGTGGGACACAGCACACAGAGGTAGTGGGACACAGCACACAGAGGTAGTGGGACACAGCACACAGAGGTAGTGGGACACAGCACACAGAGGTAGTGGGACACAGCGCAGAGGTAGTGGGACACAGCGCAGAGGTAGTGGGACACAGCACACAGAGGTAGTGGGACACAGCACACAGAGGTAGTGGGACACAGCACACAGAGGTAGTGGGACACAGCACACAGAGGTAGTGGGACACAGCACACAGAGGTAGTGGGACACAGCACACAGATGTAGTGGGACACAGCACACAGAGGTAGTGGGACACAGCACAGAGGTAGTGGGACACAGCACACAGATGTAGTGGGACACAGCACACAGAGGTAGTGGGACACAGCGCAGAGGTAGTGGGACACAGCGCACAGAGGTAGTGGGACACAGCACAGAGGTAGTGGGACACAGCACACAGAGGTAGTGGGACACAGCGCAGAGGTAGTGGGACACAGCGCAGAGGTAGTGGGACACAGCACACAGAGGTAGTGGGACACAGCACAGAGGTAGTGGGACACAGCACACAGAGGTAGTGGGACACAGCGCAGAGGTAGTGGGACACAGCGCAAAGGTAGTGGGACACAGCACACAGAGGTATTGGGACACAGCACACAGAGGTAGTGGGACACAGCACACAGAGGTAGTGGGACACAGCACACAGAGGTAGTGGGACACAGCACACAGAGGTAGTGGGACACAGCACACAGAGGTAGTGGGACACAGCACACAGAGGTAGTGGGACACAGCACAGAGGTAGTGGGACACAGCACACAGATGTAGTGGGACTCAGCACACAGAGGTAGTGGGACACAGCGCAGAGGTAGTGGGACACAGCGCACAGAGGTAGTGGGACACAGCACAGAGGTAGTGGGACACAGCACACAGAGGTAGTGGGACACAGCACAGAGGTAGTGGGACACAGCACACAGAGGTAGTGGGACACAGCACAGAGGTAGTGGGACACAGCACACAGAGGTGGTGGGACACAGCACACAGAGGTAGTGGGACACAGCACACAGAGGTAGTGGGACACAGCACACAGAGGTAGTGGGACACAGCACCCAGAGGTAGTGGGACACAGCGCCCAGAGGTAGTGGGACACAGCGCCCAGAGGTAGTGGGTCACAGCGCCCAGAGCTAGTGGGACACAGCACACAGAGGTAGTGGGACACAGCACACAGAGGTAGTGGGACACAGCGCAGAGGTAGTGGGACACAGCGCCCAGAGGTAGTGGGACACAGCACACAGAGGTAGTGGGACACAGCACACAGAGGTAGTGGGACACAGCACACAGAGGTAGTGGGACACAGCACACAGAGGTAGTGGGACACAGCACACAGAGGTAGTGGGACACAGCACACAGAGGTAGTGGGACACAGCGCAGAGGTAGTGGGACACAGCGCGGAGGTAGTGGGACACAGCACACAGAGGTAGTGGGACACAGCGCACAGAGGTAGTGGGACACAGCACACAGAGGTAGTGGGACACAGCACACAGAGGTAGTGGGACACAGCACACAGAGGTAGTGGGACACAGCACACAGAGGTAGTGGGACACAGCGCAGAGGTAGTGGGACACAGCGCAGAGGTAGTGGGACACAGCACACAGAGGTAGTGGGACACAGCACACAGAGGTAGTGGGACACAGCACACAGAGGTAGTGGGACACAGCACACAGAGGTAGTGGGACACAGCACACAGAGGTAGTGGGACACAGTACACAGATGTAGTGGGACACAGCACACAGAGGTAGTGGGACACAGCACAGAGGTAGTGGGACACAGCACACAGATGTAGTGGGACACAGCACACAGAGGTAGTGGGACACAGCGCAGAGGTAGTGGGACACAGCGCACAGAGGTAGTGGGACACAGCACAGAGGTAGTGGGACACAGCACACAGAGGTAGTGGGACACAGCGCAGAGGTAGTGGGACACAGCGCAGAGGTAGTGGGACACAGCACACAGAGGTAGTGGGACACAGCACAGAGGTAGTGGGACACAGCACACAGAGGTAGTGGGACACAGCGCAGAGGTAGTGGGACACAGCGCAAAGGTAGTGGGACACAGCACACAGAGGTATTGGGACACAGCACACAGAGGTAGTGGGACACAGCACACAGAGGTAGTGGGACACAGCACACAGAGGTAGTGGGACACAGCACACAGAGGTAGTGGGACACAGCACACAGAGGTAGTGGGACACAGCACAGAGGTAGTGGGACACAGCACACAGATGTAGTGGGACTCAGCACACAGAGGTAGTGGGACACAGCGCAGAGGTAGTGGGACACAGCGCACAGAGGTAGTGGGACACAGCACAGAGGTAGTGGGACACAGCACACAGAGGTAGTGGGACACAGCACACAGAGGTAGTGGGACACAGCGCCCAGAGGTAGTGGGACACAGCGCCCAGAGGTAGTGGGACACAGCGCCCAGAGCTAGTGGGACACAGCACACAGAGCTAGTGGGACACAGCACACAGAGGTAGTGGGACACAGCGCAGAGGTAGTGGGACACAGCGCCCAGAGGTAGTGGGACACAGCGCCCAGAGGTAGTGGGACACACACACAGAGGTAGTGGGACACAGCACACAGAGGTAGTGGGACACAGCACACAGAGGTAGTGGGACACAGCACACAGAGGTAGTGGGACACAGCACACAGAGGTAGTGGGACACAGCACACAGAGGTAGTGGGACACAGCACACAGAGGTAGTGGGACACAGCGCAGAGGTAGTGGGACACAGCGCGGAGGTAGTGGGACACAGCACACAGAGGTAGTGGGACACAGCACACAGAGGTAGTGGGACACAGCACACAGAGGTAGTGGGACACAGCACACAGAGGTAGTGGGACACAGCACACAGAGGTAGTGGGACACAGCACACAGAGGTAGTGGGACACAGCACACAGAGGTAGTGGGACACAGCGCAGAGGTAGTGGGACACAGCGCACAGAGGTAGTGGGACACAGCGCAGAGGTAGTGGGACACAGCACACAGAGGTAGTGGGACACAGCACACAGAGGTAGTGGGACACAGCACACAGAGGTAGTGGGACACAGCGCAGAGGTAGTGGGACACAGCGCACAGAGGTAGTGGGACACAGCGCCCAGAGGTAGTGGGACACAGCACACAGAGGTAGTGGGACACAGCACACAGAGGTAGTGGGACACAGCACACAGAGGTAGTGGGACACAGCACACAGAGGTAGTGGGACACAGCACACAGAGGTAGTGGGACACAGCACACAGAGGTAGTGGGACACAGCGCAGAGGTAGTGGGACACAGCGCGGAGGTAGTGGGACACAGCACACAGAGGTAGTGGGACACAGCACACAGAGGTAGTGGGACACAGCACACAGAGGTAGTGGGACACAGCACACAGAGGTAGTGGGACACAGCACACAGAGGTAGTGGGACACAGCACACAGAGGTAGTGGGACACAGCACACAGAGGTAGTGGGACACAGCGCAGAGGTAGTGGGACACAGCGCAGAGGTAGTGGGACACAGCGCAGAGGTAGTGGGACACAGAGGTAGTGGGACACAGCACACAGAGGTAGTGGGACACAGCACACAGAGGTAGTGGGACACAGCGCAGAGGTAGTGGGACACAGCACACAGAGGTAGTGGGACACAGCGCCCAGAGGTAGTGGACACAGCACACAGAGGTAGTGGGACACAGCACACAGAGGTAGTGGGACACAGCACACAGAGGTAGTGGGACACAGCACACAGAGGTAGTGGGACACAGCGCCCAGAGGTAGTGGGACACAGCACACAGAGGTAGTGGGACACAGCGCAGAGGTAGTGGGACACAGCGCGGAGGTAGTGGGACACAGCACACAGAGGTAGTGGGACACAGCACACAGAGGTAGTGGGACACAGCACACAGAGGTAGTGGGACACAGCACACAGAGGTAGTGGGACACAGCACACAGAGGTAGTGGGACACAGCACACAGAGGTAGTGGGACACAGCACACAGAGGTAGTGGGACACAGCGCAGAGGTAGTGGGACACAGCGCAGAGGTAGTGGGACACAGCGCAGAGGTAGTGGGACACAGCACACAGAGGTAGTGGGACACAGCACACAGAGGTAGTGGGACACAGCACACAGAGGTAGTGGGACACAGCACACAGAGGTAGTGGGACACAGCGCAGAGGTAGTGGGACACAGCACACAGAGGTAGTGGGACACAGCGCCCAGAGGTAGTGGGACACAGCACACAGAGGTAGTGGGACACAGCACACAGAGGTAGTGGGACACAGCACACAGAGGTAGTGGGACACAGCACACAGAGGTAGTGGGACACAGCGCCCAGAGGTAGTGGGACACAGCACACAGAGGTAGTGGGACACAGCACACAGAGGTAGTGGGACACAGCACACAGAGGTAGTGGGACACAGCACACAGAGGTAGTGGGACACAGCACACAGAGGTAGTGGGACACAGCACACAGAGGTAGTGGGACACAGCACACAGAGGTAGTGGGACACAGCGCAGAGGTAGTGGGACACAGCGCAGAGGTAGTGGGACACAGCACACAGAGGTAGTGGGACACAGCACACAGAGGTAGTGGGACACAGCACACAGAGGTAGTGGGACACAGCACACAGAGGTAGTGGGACACAGCACACAGAGGTAGTGGGACACAGCACACAGATGTAGTGGGACACAGCACACAGAGGTAGTGGGACACAGCACAGAGGTAGTGGGACACAGCACACAGATGTAGTGGGACACAGCACACAGAGGTAGTGGGACACAGCGCAGAGGTAGTGGGACACAGCGCACAGAGGTAGTGGGACACAGCACAGAGGTAGTGGGACACAGCACACAGAGGTAGTGGGACACAGCGCAGAGGTAGTGGGACACAGCGCAGAGGTAGTGGGACACAGCACACAGAGGTAGTGGGACACAGCACAGAGGTAGTGGGACACAGCACACAGAGGTAGTGGGACACAGCGCAGAGGTAGTGGGACACAGCGCAAAGGTAGTGGGACACAGCACACAGAGGTATTGGGACACAGCACACAGAGGTAGTGGGACACAGCACACAGAGGTAGTGGGACACAGCACACAGAGGTAGTGGGACACAGCACACAGAGGTAGTGGGACACAGCACACAGAGGTAGTGGGACACAGCACACAGAGGTAGTGGGACACAGCACAGAGGTAGTGGGACACAGCACACAGATGTAGTGGGACTCAGCACACAGAGGTAGTGGGACACAGCGCAGAGGTAGTGGGACACAGCGCACAGAGGTAGTGGGACACAGCACAGAGGTAGTGGGACACAGCACACAGAGGTAGTGGGACACAGCACACAGAGGTAGTGGGACACAGCACACAGAGGTAGTGGGACACAGCACACAGAGGTAGTGGGACACAGCACACAGAGGTGGTGGGACACAGCACACAGAGGTAGTGGGACACAGCACACAGAGGTAGTGGGACACAGCACACAGAGGTAGTGGGACACAGCACACAGAGGTAGTGGGACACAGCGCCCAGAGGTAGTGGGACACAGCGCCCAGAGGTAGTGGGACACAGCGCCCAGAGGTAGTGGGTCACAGCGCCCAGAGCTAGTGGGACACAGCACACAGAGGTAGTGGGACACAGCACACAGAGGTAGTGGGACACAGCGCAGAGGTAGTGGGACACAGCGCCCAGAGGTAGTGGGACACAGCACACAGAGGTAGTGGGACACAGCACACAGAGGTAGTGGGACACAGCACACAGAGGTAGTGGGACACAGCACACAGAGGTAGTGGGACACAGCACACAGAGGTAGTGGGACACAGCACACAGAGGTAGTGGGACACAGCGCAGAGGTAGTGGGACACAGCGCGGAGGTAGTGGGACACAGCACACAGAGGTAGTGGGACACAGCACACAGAGGTAGTGGGACACAGCACACAGAGGTAGTGGGACACAGCACACAGAGGTAGTGGGACACAGCACACAGAGGTAGTGGGACACAGCACACAGAGGTAGTGGGACACAGCACACAGAGGTAGTGGGACACAGCGCAGAGGTAGTGGGACACAGCGCAGAGGTAGTGGGACACAGCGCAGAGGTAGTGGGACACAGCACACAGAGGTAGTGGGACACAGCGCACAGAGGTAGTGGGACACAGCACACAGAGGTAGTGGGACACAGCACACAGAGGTAGTGGGACACAGCACACAGAGGTAGTGGGACACAGCACACAGAGGTAGTGGGACACAGCACACAGAGGTAGTGGGACACAGCACAGAGGTAGTGGGACACAGCACACAGATGTAGTGGGACACAGCGCACAGAGGTAGTGGGACACAGAGGTAGTGGGACACAGCACAGAGGTAGTGGGACACAGCACACAGAGGTAGTGGGACACAGCACAGAGGTAGTGGGACACAGAGAGGTAGTGGGACACAGCGCAGAGGTAGTGGGACACAGCACACAGAGGTAGTGGGACACAGCACAGAGGTAGTGGGACACAGCACGCAGAGGTAGTGGGACACAGCACACAGAGGTAGTGGGACACAGCACACAGAGGTAGTGGGACACAGCACACAGAGGTAGTGGGACACAGCACAGAGGTAGTGGGACACAGCACACAGATGTAGTGGGACTCAGCGCCCAGAGGTAGTGGGACACAGCACACAGAGGTAGTGGGACACAGCACACAGAGGTAGTGGGACACAGCACACAGAGGTAGTGGGACACAGCACACAGAGGTAGTGGGACACAGCACACAGAGGTAGTGGGACACAGCACACAGAGGTAGTGGGACACAGCACACAGAGGTAGTGGGACACAGCGCAGAGGTAGTGGGACACAGCGCGGAGGTAGTGGGACACAGCACACAGAGGTAGTGGGACACAGCACACAGAGGTAGTGGGACACAGCACACAGAGGTAGTGGGACACAGCACACAGAGGTAGTGGGACACAGCACACAGAGGTAGTGGGACACAGCACACAGAGGTAGTGGGACACAGCACACAGAGGTAGTGGGACACAGCGCAGAGGTAGTGGGACACAGCGCAGAGGTAGTGGGACACAGCGCAGAGGTAGTGGGACACAGCACACAGAGGTAGTGGGACACAGCACACAGAGGTAGTGGGACACAGCACACAGAGGTAGTGGGACACAGCACACAGAGGTAGTGGGACACAGCGCACAGAGGTAGTGGGACACAGCACACAGAGGTAGTGGGACACAGCACAGAGGTAGTGGGACACAGCACACAGAGGTAGTGGGACACAGCACACAGAGGTAGTGGGACACAGCACAGAGGTAGTGGGACACAGCACAGAGGTAGTGGGACACAGCACACAGAGGTAGTGGGACACAGCACACAGAGGTAGTGGGACACAGCGCAGAGGTAGTGGGACACAGCACACAGAGGTAGTGGGACACAGCACAGAGGTAGTGGGACACAGCACGCAGAGGTAGTGGGACACAGCACGCAGAGGTAGTGGGACACAGCACACAGAGGTAGTGGGACACAGCACACAGAGGTAGTGGGACACAGCACACAGAGGTAGTGGGACACAGCACAGAGGTAGTGGGACACAGCACACAGATGTAGTGGGACTCAGCACACAGAGGTAGTGGGACACAGCGCAGAGGTAGTGGGACACAGCACACAGAGGTAGTGGGACACAGCGCACAGAGGTAGTGGGACACAGCGCACAGAGGTAGTGGGACACAGCACACAGAGGTAGTGGGACACAGCGCACAGAGGTAGTGGGACACAGCGCCCAGAGGTAGTGGGACACAGCACACAGAGGTAGTGGGACACAGCACACAGAGGTAGTGGGACACAGCGCCCAGAGGTAGTGGGACACAGCGCCCAGAGGTAGTGGGACACAGCACACAGAGGTAGTGGGACACAGCACAGAGGTAGTGGGACACAGCACACAGAGGTAGTGGGACACAGCACACAGAGGTAGTGGGACACAGCGCAGAGGTAGTGGGACACAGCGCAGAGGTAGTGGGACACAGCACACAGAGGTAGTGGGACACAGCACAGAGGTAGTGGGACACAGCACGCAGAGGTAGTGGGACACAGCGCACAGAGGTAGTGGGACACAGCACACAGAGGTAGTGGGACACAGCACACAGAGGTAGTGGGACACAGCACAGAGGGGTAGTGGGACACAGCACACAGAGGTAGTGGGACACAGCACACAGAGGTAGTGGGACACAGCGCAGAGGTAGTGGGACACAGCACACAGAGGTAGTGGGACACAGCGCACAGAGGTAGTGGGACACAGCGCACAGAGGTAGTGGGACACAGCACACAGAGGTAGTGGGACACAGCGCACAGAGGTAGTGGGACACAGCGCCCAGAGGTAGTGGGACACAGCACACAGAGGTAGTGGGACACAGCACACAGAGGTAGTGGGACACAGCGCCCAGAGGTAGTGGGACACAGCGCCCAGAGGTAGTGGGACACAGCACACAGAGGTAGTGGGACACAGCACACAGAGGTAGTGGGACACAGCACACAGATGTAGTGGGACACAGCACACAGAGGTAGTGGGACACAGCGCCCAGAGTTAGTGGGACACAGCGCCCAGAGGTAGTGGGACACAGCACACAGAGGTAGTGGGACACAGCACAGAGGTAGTGGGACACAGCACACAGAGGTAGTGGGACACAGCACACAGAGGTAGTGGGACACAGCGCAGAGGTAGTGGGACACAGCGCAGAGGTAGTGGGACACAGCACACAGAGGTAGTGGGACACAGCACAGAGAGGTAGTGGGACACAGCACGCAGAGGTAGTGGGACACAGCACACAGAGGTAGTGGGACACAGCACACAGAGGTAGTGGGACACAGCACACAGAGGTAGTGGGACACAGCACAGAGGTAGTGGGACACAGCACACAGAGGTAGTGGGACTCAGCACACAGAGGTAGTGGGACACAGCGCAGAGGTAGTGGGACACAGCACACAGAGGTAGTGGGACACAGCGCACAGAGGTAGTGGGACACAGCGCACAGAGGTAGTGGGACACAGCACACAGAGGTAGTGGGACACAGCGCACAGAGGTAGTGGGACACAGCGCCCAGAGGTAGTGGGACACAGCACACAGAGGTAGTGGGACACAGCACACAGAGGTAGTGGGACACAGCGCCCAGAGGTAGTGGGACACAGCGCCCAGAGGTAGTGGGACACAGCACACAGAGGTAGTGGGACACAGCACACAGAGGTAGTGGGACACAGCACACAGATGTAGTGGGACACAGCACACAGAGGTAGTGGGACACAGCGCCCAGAGTTAGTGGGACACAGCGCCCAGAGGTAGTGGGACACAGCACACAGAGGTAGTGGGACACATTACACAGAGGTAGTGGGACACAGCACAGAGGTAGTGGGACACAGCACACAGAGGTAGTGGGACACAGCACACAGAGGTAGTGGGACACAGCACACAGAGGTAGTGGGACACAGCGTTGCCTTGCCTGAGTTCCACTCTGTTTCAAACTAGCATAACGACAAGCGTTGGCTAAAGTGGAGACCGACTGGCCAGTCCATCAAACAATGTCATTCAACTTCTTTGCAGAAGCTAGAGCAGTTTGAACTATTTCAATCACCCATAGAATTGGAGCCAACATGGTGGCTGACCGGCTATGGGCGGTTGAATGAGTTCAAACTGCTCAGGCGGCTGCAGAGAAGTCAAAGAACATGTTTCAGTGGATACGGATACCCTCTGATAATAAGCCAGTTATCGTTAGCCTACACACAGTTCTTACCCCTGCATTCATGATGCCACTGCTTTAGTTGGCTGGGTGTGTGTTTCAGGTCTACGCCCTGAATAAGGTGATGACAGAGCTGGAGCAGCAGCAGTTTGAAGCCTTCTGTAATGCTGTCCCAGGGTGAGTGATTTACACACTGACAACCTCCCCACAACCACCCAGCAACCTTAACCTCCAGCAGCCCTGTGCCAAAGCACAACTACAGGCTCAACCAGTAAAACAAGAATGTTTCTTACAGATCACACACATTGAACTGTGAATGGCTGGTCCTGTTATGTAGCAATCACCATAGGCATGAGAATTATGTGGGTCACTGCTGGTCACCGTTGTGTATTCTCACCTGTTGCCTTTCCTGTCCTCATGGTGTTGAAACGCTCTTGTGTGCTGGTATGTGTAATGTTGTCAGTGCACCGGTCACCATGTTAAACACTGTTTTCAGGCAAGGAGTGTAAGGACCATAACACACAGACAGACTCAAACACTATGTGGATACAGCCATTAGTTATCAACATGCTCCACGTGTGGACATAAGTTGCATTGTGATTGTAACAATGAGGTTAATGGTGTATTCTATATGCAGAGAAGGACTGTGTAATGAAGAGGTGTCCAGTTTCAGTCCCAGAAGGCCATATGAGATGGCCAGGCTTTTGTGCCAGGCCAGCTCCAGCACCTGATTTCAACTCTTCTGTTCGAGCTGTCTTTAATTTCTACCACAATCATTTAAATCTGGTGTATTACATGGCTGGAACAAAAACCTGCCAAGGACTCATTATGTCCACCTATTGGTGTAATGTATTTATAACAAGTATGGATGTGATGGGTCTGAGTTGCTACTGCTGTGTTACAGACCCAGACAAAGCTAGATGCCACCTCTGTGCCCTTATTGCCTAAAAGACAAGTCCAGACAAAACGTTTCAATGTTAATATGTTGTGGCGAATGTCCACAGTGCAAATGATTAGTCTTCAGTCCTTGCCCATCTCTCAATCTATACTGTGTCAATATCAATTGTGCTTATTTATGCTTGACTTTAAACACTTTGTTTTAGAGTATTGTTTGTGTACTACAGTGAGTAGAGCACTGTATAAAATAGGCTTACCTCAACTCTGATACAGTCCGAATTCTGTATCCCTTACCTCAACTCTGATACAGTCCGAATTCTGTATCCCAGTTGCGTCTGTCCACTTCTACACGGCTGTTATTGTGACAGCCTTTATCGTTGTTAGTCAACGTTTGATACACTGTCGTTTTTATTACTGTTTGTAAAGCATTGTTTTAATAAACCTTGTGGTTTGTAAATGTGTACTGGGTGTTTGATTCCAACCAATTTAACTTAATTCAGATGTCTCTAGATCTGAGCTTTATCTACACAGCTACACATATCAGTCACACCTGAGACCCTTTAATGTGGTTAAAGAGAGAGTTTATTTTACAAAATGACAATTACAAAATGACATTGGTGTCTTTACCCTGTAAACCAGGGGTGTCACAGTCATTCCATGCCTGTGGGTTTTTCTTCTTTTAATTCAGACCTAGACAACGAGGGGAGGGGTGTTCTTCACTAATTAGTGGGCTTCATCAGGAGGAAACCTGCAGACTGCCCTCTGTGCTGCAAGCAGTGTATGTACAAGCAGTGTATGACTCAAGCAGTGTATGTACAAGCAGTGTATGTACACGCAGTGTATGACTCAAGCAGTGTATGTACACGCAGTGTATGACTCAAGCAGTGTATGTACAAGCAGTGTATGACTCAAGCAGTGTATGTACAAGCAGTGTATGAATCAAGCAGTGTATGACTCAAGCAGTGTATGACTCAAGCAGTGTATGACTCAAGCAGTGTATGACTCAAGCAGTGTATGACTCAAGCAGTGTATGTACAAGCAGTGTATGACTCAAGCAGTGTATGTACACGCAGTGTATGACTCAAGCAGTGTATGTACAAGCAGTGTATGACTCAAGCAGTGTATGTACAAGCAGTGTATGAATCAAGCAGTGTATGACTCAAGCAGTGTATGTACAAGCAGTGTATGACTCAAGCAGTGTATGTACACGCAGTGTATGAATCAAGCAGTGTATGTACAAGCAGTGTATGTACACGCAGTGTATGAATCAAGCAGTGTATGACTCAAGCAGTGTATGTACAAGCAGTGTATGACTCAAGCAGTGTATGTACAAGCAGTGTATGTACACGCAGTGTATGACTCAAGCAGTGTATGTACACGCAGTGTATGACTCAAGCAGTGTATGTACAAGCAGTGTATGACTCAAGCAGTGTATGTACAAGCAGTGTATGTACACGCAGTGTATGAATCAAGCAGTGTATGTACACGCAGTGTATGACTCAAGCAGTGTATGTACACGCAGTGTATGACTCAAGCAGTGTATGTACAAGCAGTGTATGACTCAAGCAGTGTATGTACACGCAGTGTATGACTCAAGCAGTGTATGTACAAGCAGTGTATGTACACGCAGTGTATGAATCAAGCAGTGTATGTACACGCAGTGTATGACTCAAGCAGTGTATGTACACGCAGTGTATGACTCAAGCAGTGTATGTACAAGCAGTGTATGTACACGCAGTGTATGAATCAAGCAGTGTATGTACACGCAGTGTATGACTCAAGCAGTGTATGTACACGCAGTGTATGACTCAAGCAGTGTATGTACAAGCAGTGTATGTACACGCAGTGTATGAATCAAGCAGTGTATGTACACGCAGTGTATGACTCAAGCAGTGTATGTACAAGCAGTGTATGTACACGCAGTGTATGAATCAAGCAGTGTATGTACACGCAGTGTATGACTCAAGCAGTGTATGTACAAGCAGTGTATGAATCAAGCAGTGTATGTACAAGCAGTGTATGTACACGCAGTGTATGTACAAGCAGTGTATGTACACGCAGTGTATGTACACGCAGTGTATGAATCAAGCAGTGTATGTACACGCAGTGTATGACTCAAGCAGTGTATGTACAAGCAGTGTATGTACACGCAGTGTATGTACAAGCAGTGTATGTACACGCAGTGTATGTACACGCAGTGTATGTACACGCAGTGTATGAATCAAGCAGTGTATGTACACGCAGTGTATGTACACGCAGTGTATGTACAAGCAGTGTATGTACACGCAGTGTATGTACACGCAGTGTATGTACAAGCAGTGTATGTACACGCAGTGTATGTACACGCAGTGTATGAATCAAGCAGTGTATGTACACGCAGTGTATGTACACGCAGTGTATGTACACGCAGTGTATGTACACGCAGTGTATGTACACGCAGTGTATGACTCAAGCAGTGTATGTACAAGCAGTGTATGTACACGCAGTGTATGTACAAGCAGTGTATGTACACGCAGTGTATGTACACGCAGTGTATGTACAAGCAGTGTATGTACACGCAGTGTATGTACACGCAGTGTATGACTCAAGCAGTGTATGTACAAGCAGTGTATGTACACGCAGTGTATGTACAAGCAGTGTATGTACACGCAGTGTATGTACACGCAGTGTATGACTCAAGCAGTGTATGTACAAGCAGTGTATGTACA
Organism: Salvelinus alpinus; assembly: GCF_045679555.1. Lineage (NCBI taxonomy): Eukaryota > Metazoa > Chordata > Actinopteri > Salmoniformes > Salmonidae > Salvelinus > Salvelinus alpinus. The sequence continues at coordinate 32,593,432 of NC_092087.1, read as the reverse complement.
AGCAGTGTATGTACACGCAGTGTATGTACACGCAGTGTATGACTCAAGCAGTGTATGTACAAGCAGTGTATGTACAAGCAGTGTATGTACAAGCAGTGTATGTACACGCAGTGTATGTACAAGCAGTGTATGTACACGCAGTGTATGTACACGCAGTGTATGACTCAAGCAGTGTATGTACAAGCAGTGTATGTACACGCAGTGTATGTACAAGCAGTGTATGTACACGCAGTGTATGTACACGCAGTGTATGTACACGCAGTGTATGAATCAAGCAGTGTATGTACACGCAGTGTATGTACACGCAGTGTATGTACAAGCAGTGTATGTACACGCAGTGTATGTACACGCAGTGTATGTACACGCAGTGTATGAATCAAGCAGTGTATGTACACGCAGTGTATGTACACGCAGTGTATGTACAAGCAGTGTATGTACACGCAGTGTATGTACACGCAGTGTATGTACAAGCAGTGTATGTACACGCAGTGTATGAATCAAGCAGTGTATGTACAAGCAATGTATGAATCAAGCAGTGTATGTACAAGCAATGTATGAATCAAGCAGTGTATGTACACGCAGTGTATGAATCAAGCAGTGTATGTACACGCAGTGTATGAATCAAGCAGTGTATGTACACGCAGTGTATGAATCAAGCAGTGTATGTACACGCAGTGTATGAATCAAGCAGTGTATGTACAAGCAATGTATGAATCAAGCAGTGTATGTACAAGCAATGTATGAATCAAGCAGTGTATGTACAAGCAATGTATGAATCAAGCAGTGTATGTACACGCAGTGTATGAATCAAGCAGTGTATGTACAAGCAATGTATGAATCAAGCAGTGTATGTACACGCAGTGTATGAATCAAGCAGTGTATGTACACGCAGTGTATGTACACGCAGTGTATGTACACGCAGTGTATGAATCAAGCAGTGTATGTACACGCAGTGTATGTACAAGCAGTGTATGTACACGCAGTGTATGTACAAGCAGTGTATGTACACGCAGTGTATGTACACGCAGTGTATGTACAAGCAGTGTATGTACACGCAGTGTATGAATCAAGCAGTGTATGTACAAGCAATGTATGAATCAAGCAGTGTATGTACAAGCAATGTATGAATCAAGCAGTGTATGTACACGCAGTGTATGAATCAAGCAGTGTATGTACACGCAGTGTATGAATCAAGCAGTGTATGTACACGCAGTGTATGAATCAAGCAGTGTATGTACACGCAGTGTATGAATCAAGCAGTGTATGTACAAGCAATGTATGAATCAAGCAGTGTATGTACAAGCAATGTATGAATCAAGCAGTGTATGTACAAGCAATGTATGAATCAAGCAGTGTATGTACAAGCAATGTATGAATCAAGCAGTGTATGTACACGCAGTGTATGAATCAAGCAGTGTATGTACAAGCAATGTATGAATCAAGCAGTGTATGTACACGCAGTGTATGAATCAAGCAGTGTATGTACACGCAGTGTATGAATCAAGCAGTGTATGTACACGCAGTGTATGAATCAAGCAGTGTATGTACAAGCAATGTATGAATCAAGCAGTGTATGTACAAGCAATGTATGAATCAAGCAGTGTATGTACACGCAGTGTATGAATCAAGCAGTGTATGTACACGCAGTGTATGAATCAAGCAGTGTATGTACACGCAGTGTATGAATCAAGCAGTGTATGTACACGCAGTGTATGAATCAAGCAGTGTATGTACACGCAGTGTATGAATCAAGCAGTGTATGTACAAGCAATGTATGAATCAAGCAGTGTATGTACACGCAGTGTATGAATCAAGCAGTGTATGTACACGCAGTGTATGAATCAAGCAGTGTATGTACAAGCAATGTATGAATCAAGCAGTGTATGTACACGCAGTGTATGAATCAAGCAGTGTATGTACACGCAGTGTATGAATCAAGCAGTGTATGTACAAGCAATGTATGAATCAAGCAGTGTATGTACACGCAGTGTATGAATCAAGCAGTGTATGTACACGCAGTGTATGAATCAAGCAGTGTATGTACACGCAGTGTATGAATCAAGCAGTGTATGTACAAGCAATGTATGAATCAAGCAGTGTATGTACACGCAGTGTATGAATCAAGCAGTGTATGTACACGCAGTGTATGAATCAAGCAGTGTATGTACACGCAGTGTATGAATCAAGCAGTGTATGTACACGCAGTGTATGAATCAAGCAGTGTATGTACAAGCAATGTATGAATCAAGCAGTGTATGTACACGCAGTGTATGAATCAAGCAGTGTATGTACACGCAGTGTATGAATCAAGCAGTGTATGTACACGCAGTGTATGAATCAAGCAGTGTATGTACACGCAGTGTATGAATCAAGCAGTGTATGTACAAGCAGTGTATGAATCAAGCAGTGTATGTACAAGCAATGTATGAATCAAGCAGTGTATGTACACGCAGTGTATGAATCAAGCAGTGTATGTACACGCAGTGTATGAATCAAGCAGTGTATGTACAAGCAATGTATGAATCAAGCAGTGTATGTACACGCAGTGTATGAATCAAGCAGTGTATGTACACGCAGTGTATGTACAAGCAGTGTATGTACACGCAGTGTATGAATCAAGCAGTGTATGTACACGCAGTGTATGAATCAAGCAGTGTATGTACACGCAGTGTATGTACAAGCAGTGTATGTACAAGCAGTGTATGTACATTCAGTGTATGAATCAAGCAGTGTATGTACACGCAGTGTATGAATCAAGCAGTGTATGTACACGCAGTGTATGAATCAAGCAGTGTATGTACAAGCAGTGTATGTACAAGCAGTGTATGTACACGCAGTGTATGAATCAAGCAGTGTATGTACACGCAGTGTATGAATCAAGCAGTGTATGTACAAGCAGTGTATGAATCAAGCAGTGTATGTACAAGCAGTGTATGTACAAGCAGTGTATGTACACGCAGTGTATGAATCAAGCAGTGTATGTACACGCAGTGTATGAATCAAGCAGTGTATGTACACGCAGTGTATGAATCAAGCAGTGTATGTACAAGCAGTGTATGTACAAGCAGCCCAGGCTTTAGTTTAGTTTCCTGGCACTGTTTCCACAAGCTAATGTTTTAGCATTTGTGTGTTTGTGTGTTTGTGTGATGCTCAAAAAATGCTGATATCGTTTCTATGACTTGAATTTGTGCCATAACTGATAAAAAGGTTAGCATGTGGAATCGGTGCCAGGGAAACTAAACCAAAGGATGGACTGCTGTCATACCTTGTCCATAGACTGCTTACAGGTCAAGGAAACCCATGTGTCATTTTAATAAAATACTTATTAGACTTGTCTAAGACCGAAACGGTACTGGCCCCAAGAAGTGAGCATGGCAGGACAATGCTATTGACAGCCAGAGATGTGTATGATCACATTAAAAACACCCAACTTGTCTCTCCTCTCCCCTCTCGTCCTCTTTATCTCTCCTTCCCACCTGCTATCGATGTGCGTGATCTCACTCCATACAGACCGCTGTCTCTGGCGTGGGTCAGATCTGTCTTCCTCTGTCTGCCAGTGCAATCAGTTCCCATCTCCTCTCATCCCTCTCCCATCTCCTCTCATCCCTCTCTCTGTCACCTCTCCCATCTCCTCTCATCCCTCTCTCTGTCACCTCTCCCATCTCCTCTCATCCCTCTCTCTGTCACCTCTCCCATCTCCTCTCATCCCTCTCCCATCTCCTCTCATCCCTCTCTCTGTCACCTCTCCCATCTCCTCTCATCCCTCTCTCTGTCACCTCTCCCATCTCCTCTCATCCCTCTCTCTGTCACCTCTCCCATCCCTCTCTCTGTCACCTCTCCCATCTCCTCTCATCCCTCTCTCTGTAACCTCCCATCTCCTCTCATCCCTCTCTGTCACCTCTCCCATCTCCTCTCATCCCTCTCTCATCTCCTCTCATCCCTCTCTCTGTAACCTCCCATCTCCTCTCATCCCTCTCTGTAACCTCCCATCTCCTCTCATCCTCTCTCTGTCACCTCTCCCATCTCCTCTCATCCCTCTCTCTGTCACCTCTCCCATCTCCTCTCATCCCTCTCTATCACCTCTCCCATCTCCTCTCATCCCTCTCTCTGTCACCTCTCCCATCTCCTCTCATCCCTCTCTCTGTAACCTCCCATCTCCTCTCATCCCTCTCTCTGTAACCTCCCATCTCCTCTCATCTCTCTGTAACCTCCCATCTCCTCTCATCCCTCTCTGTCACCTCTCCCATCTCCTCTCATCCCTCTCTCTGACACCTCTCCCATCTCCTCTCATCCCTCTTTCTGTCACCTCTCCCATCTCCTCTCATCCCTCTCCCATCTCCTCTCATCCTTCTCTCTGTCACCTCCCATCTCCTCTCATCCCTCTCTCTGTAACCTCCCATCTCCTCTCATCCCTCTCTGTCACCTCTCCCATCTCCTCTCATCCCTCTCTCTGTCACCTCTCCCATCCCTCTCTCTGTCACCTCTCCCATCTCCTCTCATCCCTCTCTCTGTAACCTCCCATCTCCTCTCATCCCTCTCTGTCACCTCTCCCATCTCCTCTCATCCCTCTCTCTGTAACCTCCCATCTCCTCTCATCCCTCTCTGTAACCTCCCATCTCCTCTCATCCCTCTCTGTCACCTCTCCCATCTCCTCTCATCCCTCTCTCTGTCACCTCTCCCATCTCCTCTCATCCCTCTCTCTGTCACCTCTCCCATCTCCTCTCATCCCTCTCTCTGTCACCTCTCCCATCTCCTCTCATCCCTCTCTCTGACACCTCTCCCATCTCCTCTCATCCCTCTCTCTGTCACCTCTCCCATCTCCTCTCATCCCTCTCTCTGTCACCTCTCCCATCTCCTCTCATCCCTCTCTCTGTCACCTCTCCCATCTCCTCTCATCCCTCTCTCTGTCACCTCTCCCATCTCCTCTCATCCCTCTCTCTGTCATCTCTCCCATCTCCTCTCATCCCTCTCTCTGTCACCTCTCCCATCTCCTCTCATCCCTCTCTCTGTCACCTCTCCCATCTCCTCTCATCCCTCTCTCTGTCACCTCTCCCATCTCCTCTCATCCCTCTCTATGTCACCTCTCCCATCTCCTCTCATCCCTCTCTCATCTCCTCTCATCCCTCTCTCTGTCACCTCTCCCATCTCCTCTCATCACTCCTATTCCCCTTATGTTTTGACAGATTTACAGAGCTCTATAAATGCCTCTCCTCCCCTCCAGTATGTGACTCCATCATCATGTCACGCACACGTAGAGACAGACACATGCAATACCGCAGAGTTCCACACAGGTGTACCCTGGCAGGAAACAGTGTGTGTTTGTGAGTTTGTGTGAAAGCATTGACCCTGAAAGGAGAGAATGGGAGAGAGAAGATTGCAAAAACATCTAACAAATCCTCTTACAATGGAATGACATTTTATGGCAATTTACTATGATTGCCTTATATGATTTACCTACATGGGTTTTCAGTTAAATGTAATACAGAAGAGGGACAACCTTGATTGATTGACGATGGGTTTTCTGTGGTCATTCCGGCTCTCATTGGAATGGTAAAGAACCTGATTAGTGATACCTTAGTGTGGATTTTATACAGTTCTGATCAAAATAATACCTGTTACAATCCTAATCTGTGAGAAGTTACCACCATCATGCTATTCATTGTTTACAACAATCTATGTATGATCACCCTGCAACGAGCCGTTCCTCACCCTAGAAAACAACCTGGCTGATGACCACACCACCAAGACAAACTGCCCTAGTGTGTCTGCAGAGGTAGCAGTTAGTAGATGCTCACTCACCCTCTCATTTAGTAGTATGTGTTTACTAGTCATTGACAACTCATTCATAACTATGTGTTTATAAAGCTAGTCAAAGAACAATTCCCCTGTACACTGTAATGGTTTGCTACAGTGTTGTTGAACACTAAGGGTCAAAGCTTGAAAGGTCTTCCCAGTTGCATACATTTCCAAAGCAGCTATTTAATAGATACTACTCTATAATATGCTTGATTTCTTTATACACCCACTGCTACTGTATGTAAGGATGGTGCACTGGGCATTGCTGGTCCCCTTCAACTCCTTTCTCTCTCTTCTCCTTTTATACTGCTTTACTCCCACCCTGTATTTATCTCTCTTCTCCTTTTATACTGCTTTACTCCCACCCTGTATTTATCTCTTCTCCTTTTATACTGCTTTACTCCCACCCTGTATTTATCTCTCTTCTCCTTTTATACTGCTTTACTCCCACCCTGTATTTATCTCTCTTCTCCTTTTATACTGCTTTACTCCCACCCTGTATTTATCTCTCTTCTCCTTTTATACTGCTTTACTCCCACCCTGTATTTATCTCTCTTCTCCTTTTATACTGCTTTACTCCCACCCTGTATTTATCTCTCTTCTCCTTTTATACTGCTTTACTCCCACCCTGTATTTATCTCTCTTCTCCTTTTATACTGCTTTACTCCCACCCTGTATTTATCTCTCTTCTCCTTTTATACTGCTTTACTCCCACCCTGTATTTATCTCTCTTCTCCTTTTATACTGCTTTACTCCCACCCTGTATTTATCTCTCTTCTCCTTTTATACTGCTTTACTCCCACCCTGTATTTATCTCTCTTCTCCTTTTATACTGCTTTACTCCCACCCTGTATTTATCTCTCTTCTCCTTTTATACTGCTTTACTCCCACCCTGTATTTATCTCTCTTCTCCTTTTATACTGCTTTACTCCCACCCTGTATTTATCTCTCTTCTCCTTTTATACTGCTTTACTCCCACCCTGTATTTATCTCTCTTCTCCTTTTATACTGCTTTACTCCCACCCTGTATTTATCTCTCTTCTCCTTTTATACTGCTTTACTCCCACCCTGTATTTATCTCTCTTCTCCTTTTATACTGCTTTACTCCCACCCTGTATTTCTCCTCTCTCCCCCCCTCCCTCACCTCCTCTCCATACCTCCCGCCCCTTCCTCTCTCAGGCCTCTACATTAACAGAGCTCCCAGTGACTCGGACTCCAAACCAGTGGTCCCAGTACTCGGTGTCCTGTCCTCCGTGTTCAAACGAGATGAAGCGTGCATGCCTGTCTGCTTTGTGTGTGTTAGGGTGAATTCCATTTCAATTCCAGTCAATTCAGGAAGTACACTGAAATTCAAACTGAAATTCTAATTCTCTTCATTGCTTTTCAATTAGGAAAATTTGGCATTTGGTTTACTTTCTGAATTTAAGTGGAAATGACCCCAACGCTGGCGTGTGTTCTCAGTCTTCCACAGTGACAGCTGGCCGGGATAGATAGGCCCTGTGAATGCCTTCCTAACTTCTCATTTCCTTGCCAAGTTTTTCTTGTTCACACCCCACAGTGGTTCTAAAAGCATTGATTGGTGTACGGGAGTTTCCACCATATTTCTTACACCCCTCCTTTTCTTCCAAATCCATGAGGGGGATTGAACCATTACACAGGCTAGAGAAGACGATTGTGAATTTGACTTTTTTCCCCCAGAGGGTATGTTACAGGTGTACCAAAATACATGGTGTACAGCAAATGAAAGACAGGCATCTTGTGATTCCAGCCAATATTTCCGATTTCTTAAGTGTTTTACAGCGAAAACACAATATAGCATTATATTAGCTTACCACAATAGCCAGAAACACAAGCCATTTACTAGCAGCAAAAGTTAGCAATCGTAACAAACCAGCAAAAGATATATAATTTTTGGCTAACCTTGATAAGCTTCATCAGATGACAGTCCTATAACATCAGGTTATACATACACTTATGTTTTTTTCGAAAATGTGCATATTTAGAGCTGAAATCAGTGGTTATACATTGTGCTAACGTAGCATCTTTTTCCCACAACGTCCGGATATTTTTCTGACACTCACATATTCTGACCAAATAACTATTCATAAACATTACTAAAAAATACATGTTGTATAGGAAATGATAGATACACTAGTTCTTAATGCAATCGCCGTGTTAGAATTCTAAAAATACCTTCATTACGATATGCAGTTTACGTTATGGCGAGAGCGTGCCCAAAATCTGGGCGCAAACTACTAGTTCACATGTTCGACAGATATATGAAATAGCATCATAAAATGGGTCCTACTTTTGATGATCTTCCATGAGAATGTTGTACAAGGGGTCCTTTGTCCAGAACAATCGTTGTTTGGATTTAGAATGTCCTCTTCTCCAGTTGTCACGATCGTCTTCTTGTGAGAAAGTGGACCAAGGCGCAGCGTTTGCAAAATACATCCTCTTTATTTTAGAAGAGAGAAAAAACAAGAAACTAACAACTATACATGAACTAACAAAATAACAAACTGACGACCGTGATGCTAATAGACAAATAGTGCTGACACAAACACTACACATAGACAATGACCCACAAAACAGCTAAAGCCTATGGTTGCCTTAAATATGGCTCCCAATCAGAGACAACCATAACCAGCTGTCTCTAATTGAGACCCAATTCAGGCAACCATAGACTTTCCTAGACACCTACACTGAACACTAAACCATATACTCTACTAAACCCCCTAAACCATACAACACCCTAGACAATACCAAAAACACACAAACTTCACCATGTCACACCCTGACCTAACTAAAATAATAATGAAAACAAAGATAACTAAGGCCAGGGTGTGACATAACCCCCCCCCTTAAGGTGCGAACTCCGAGCGCACCAGCATAAAGTCTAGGGGAGGGTCTGGGTGGGCGTCTGTCCACGGTGGCGGCTCTGGCACTGGTCGTGGTCCCCACCCCACCATAGTCACTACCCGCTTTCTTAACCCCACTGAAATAAGGGGCAGCACCGGACTAAGTGGCAGCACCGGACTAAGGGGCAGCACCGGACTGAGGGGCAGTACCGGACTAAGGGGCAGCACCAGGATAAGGGGCAGTACCAGGATAAGGGACAGCACCAGGATAAGGGACAGCACCAGGATAAGGGGCAGCTCCGGACTGAGGGACGGCAGCTCCGGACTGAGGGACAGCACCGGACTGAAGGGCAGCACCTGGCTGGACGGCTCTGGCGAATCCTGGCTGGACGGCTCTGGCGGATCCTGGCTGGACGGCTCTGGCGGATCCTGGCTGGACGGCTCTGGCGGATCCTGGCTGGACAGCTCTGGCGGATCCTGGCTGGACGGCTCTGGCGGATCCTGGCTGGACGGCTCATGGCTGGCTGACGGATCTGGCTGCTCATGGCTGGCTGACGGATCTGGCTGCTCATGTCTGGCTGACGGATCTGGCTGCTCATGGCTGGCTGACGGATCTGGCTGCTCATGGCTGGCTGACGGATCTGGCTGCTCATGGCTGGCTGACGGATCTGGACGCTCATGGCTGGCTGACGGCTCTGGACGCTCATGGCTGGCTGACGGCTCTGGACGCTCATGGCTGGCTGACGGCTCTGGACGCTCATGGCTGGCTGACGGCTCTGGACGCTCATGGCTGGCTGACGGCTCTGGACGCTCATTGCTCGCTGACGGCTCTGGACGCTCATGGCTCGCTGACGGCTCTGGACGCTCATGGCTCGCTGGCGGCTCTGGCAGATCCTGTCTGGTTGGCGGCTCTGGCAGATCCTGTCTGGTTGGCGGCTCTGGCAGATCCTGTCTGGTTGGCGGCTCTGGCAGATCCTGTCTGGTTGGCGGCTCTGGCAGATCCTGTCTGGTTGGCGGCTCTGGCAGATCCTGTCTGGTTGGCGGCTCTGGCAGATCCTGACTGACGAATGGCTCTAGCGGCTCCTGACTGACTAACGGCTCTGACGGCTCGGGACATACGGGCGGCTCTAATGGCTCGGGACAGACGGATGGCTCAGACGGCGCTGGGGAGACGGATGGCTCAGACGGCGCTGGGGAGACGGATGGCTCAGATGGCGCTGGGGAGACGGATGGCTCAGATGGCGCTGGGGAGACGGATGGCTCAGATGGCGCTGGGGAGACGGATGGCTCAGATGGCGCTGGGGAGACGGATGGCTCAGATGGCGCTGAGGAGACGGATGGCTCAGATGGCGCTGGGGAGACGGATGGCTCAGATGGCGCTGCGGAGACGGATGGCTCTGGCTGATCCTGTCTGGCGGAAGGCTTTGGCTGCTCCTGTCTGGCGGAAGGCTCTAGCGGCTCCTGTCTGGCGGAAGGCTCTGTAGGCTCATGGCAGACGGGCGGCTTTGAAGGCTCAATACAGACGGGCAGTTCATGCGGCGCTTGGCAGATGGACAGTTCAGGCCGGCTGAGACGCACTGTAGGCCTGGTGCGTGGTGCCGGAACTGGAGACAACCCAATCAGAGACAACCATAACCAGCTGTCTCTAATTGAGACCCAATTCAGGCAACCATAGACTTTCCTAGACACCTACACTGAACACTAAACCATATACTCTACTAAACCCCCTAAACCATACAACACCCTAGACAATACCAAAAACACACAAACTTCCCCATGTCACACCCTGACCTAACTAAAATAATAATGAAAACAAAGATAACTAAGGCCAGGGTGTGACACCAGTCAATTAGCACGGAAAGCTAGCAAAGTGGCGCGAAGCTCTCCTTCCTGAACAAACGCAGACAAAGCAACACGCCTAACGTCCCAAAAAAAATTCAATAATCTAATAAAACTATATTGAAAAAACATACTTTACGATGATATTGTCACATGTATCAAATAAAATCAAAGCCGGAGATATTAGTCGTCTATAACGACAGCTTTACAGAAGGCAATACCAGGTCACTTCTCGCGCGTTCCAGAAAACAGGAAATTGGGGTCACGTCATACAAAGAGCATTTATTCGACCTCAGATGATGTTATACACTCCATTTCTTCTCTCACTGCCTGTTGACATCTAGTGGAAGGCGTATGAAGTGCATGTATACTAATAAATATCAAGCACATTTATAGGCAGGCCCAAGAACAGAGCATCGATTTCAGATTTTCCACTTCCTGTCAGGAAGTTTGCTGCAAAATGAGTTCTGTTTTACTCACAGATATAATTCAAACGGTTTTAGAAACTAGAGCGTGTTTTCTATCCAATAGTAATAATAATATGCATATTGTACAAGCAAGAATTGAGTACGAGGCCGTTTGAAATGGGCACCTTTTATCCAGGCTACTCAATACTGCCACTGCAGCCCAAAGAGGTTAAGGGATATATCAGTGAAGACCACCTCTTCCAGGGTAATAGGAGGCATATTTCTCTCTCTACTCAGCCAGGGGGCAGAATAATCATGTCTAAACCAATTTGGGATGGGGCGAAATGCTAGTGTTTGGAAATACTATTTAAAGTTCGGTATGGATAGGCCTCCTACGTCTTTCCTTCTTTGTAAATGTGTTCATTTTATCCGGGATCGCTTAGGTTGCCATATATCTTGAAACTGCACTATGGATTTTATCGGGTTGAATTAATTTGAGCATTCCTTTAAAGTTTCAGGCAATGGTTATATATCTACTATATATATATTTAAAATGGTACATTTTGGGATGCCCTAAGTAGAGATGGAGTCCTCCGTTGGGGTCGTGAGAGGCAGCAGGGCTGATTTGGTTAGATTCATTTTAGAACTTGAGATGAAGCTGAATCTATCGATGATCTTCAATGCTTTTGGGTGCAATTGAGATACGTTGTCTAAATATAGTAAAATATTGTCTGTGTTTAATGAGATGAAGTGATCAGTAGATTTGAGGGAAATTGGTGTTATTTCCTTCGATTGACGAATTGCCTGGGCCAGGGGTTCCATGGATAATAAGAATAGCAATGGTGAAATTGGATCGCCTTGTCTGCCGCTTCTAGTGATTTTCTGCAGCTTCTAGTGATTCTGAATGGAGCAGAGCAAATATTGCCTGTTATAACTATAGCTGAGGGATTGGAATATAGTATTTTAATAGTATTAATGAAATTGGAGCCAATTCCCATTTGTTCCAAGTCGGACTAGAGATATGACCATTCTAGTCTATAAAAATAAATATAAAATATAAAATATAAAAATATATAAAAACTTTTTTTCCCCTTGCTCAGTTACTCACTCGCAAGTGGTGTTGAAGTATTTGGTCACTACTAGCCACTCACCAAAATCGTGGCTAGTCTCCTGACAACTACTCCACCTGCCATCGACTCCCTCCATTCTCTGTCAGCTCCCAGAATTCCATCTGCTCTGGGAGGGAAGTGTTGAGTCACTCTCTGCAGCCACCATCTTAACAGTCAGAGACCTCCTCTGAAAGCACTAGAGAGAATGCCTATCAGAAATGGGCTTTCACCTATCCCTACAGACCGGCAGACATTGTAAGTAGGCCATCATTGTAAATAAGAACTTGTTCTTAACCTTTTAGGCGGGCTGTCCCGACATCGGTACACTTATGACAACATCCAGCTCAAGTGCAGGGCGCGAAATTCAAAATCATTTTTTTTTAAATATTTAACTTTCACACATTAACAAGTCCAATACAGCATTTGAAAGATAAACATCTTGTCAATCCAGCCAACATGTCCGATTTTTTAAATGTTTTACAGAGAAAACACCACATATATTTATGTTAGCTCACCACCAAATAAAAAAGAGGACAGACATTTTTCACAGCACAAGTAGGATGCAAGTAGCATGCACAAGCCAACCTAACTAACCTAGAACCAACCTAAATAACCTAGAAAAAACTACCTCAGATGACAGTCCTATAACATGTTACACAATAAATCTATGTTTTGTTCAAAAATGTGCATATTTTAGCTATAAATCAGTTTTACATTACTGCTACCATCATAGCTACAGTCAGAAATCGCACGGGAGTAGCCAGAGAAAATACAGACACCAACGTCAACTACTAATTACACATCATAAAACATTTCAGAAAAATATATGGTGGATAGCTAATGAAAGACAAAGATCTTGTGAATAGAGCTAATATTTCCGATTTTTGAAGTGTTTTACAGCGAAAACACAATATATCGTTATATTAGCTTACTACATTAGCTAGCACACAGCAGCATTGATTCTAGTCAAACGGTAGCATAGCACAGTTCGACAGATATATGAAAAAGCATCCCAAATTGGGTCCTTATCTTTGTTGATCTTCCATCAGAATGTTCTCCAAGGGGTCCTTTGTTCAGAAACGTCTTTATTTCGATCCAGAACGAACGATTTCCCTCTTGAATTAGCAAGCACACTGGCAGTGCGACGCTAACCTCTCCATCTTGACAAAATTCTTGCGTCGCATCACGTCTAAAGTCCAGAATAAATTTCAATAATATAATTAAACTATATTGAAAAAACATACTTTAGGATGATATTGTGACATGTATCAAGTAAAATCGAAGCCGGAGAATATATTCACCTATAACGACAGTTTTCCAGGAGGCAATACAAGGTCCAACTTCGCGCCTTGGAGAAAAACAATTATGGCGGTCCTCTCACTCCAAGAGGCTGTATTCAAACCCTGAACGAGATATTCAAGTCCTTTCTGCTCTCACTTCCGCATGACACCCAGAGGAAGGTGTATGACGTGTTTCTATGGTCCCAAGTGACATGCCCTTTTATAGACAAGCTCTTGAAAAGAGACCTCGCATTTGGAAATCTCACTTCCGGATAGGAAATGGGCTGCAGAAAAAGTTCTGGTTCACTTAGAGAAATAATTCAAACGGTTTAAGAAACTAGAGAGTGTTTTCTATCCAATAGAAATGATAATATGCATATTGTACGAGCAAGAATTGAGTAGGAGGCCGTTTGAAATGGCCACCTATTTTCAGGTTACTCAGTGCTGCCCCTTGCAGCCATAAGAAGTTTTAACTGACTTGCCTAGTTGAATAATGGTTAAATAAAAACAGACAGGCAGATATGTTCTTATACCTTCCCCAGCTGGGTTCTTCAGTAGATTCCTGGCCATGACTGGAGTAGGTGGGGTGCCTGTACAGGCACACATGACAGTATAACATGTAACAGTATAACATGACAATATAACACACTATTATATACAGTCAGGTCCAAAATAATTGGCACCCTTGATAAATCATACAAATACTGAGCTATATTGTATGCTAAAAGAATGGGTAAATCATATTATTTTATACTAATACAGTTGCTCAGAGAAAGAGATTTTGTTTAGATAGGGGTCAAAATTATTGGCACCCTTGTTTTCAATACTCCGGCACCCTCCCCTTGCAAGGATAATGACACTGAGACTTTTTCTAAAATGTTTGATGAGATTGGAGAACACATTGGAAGGGATCAACGAACATTCCTCCATACAGAATCTTTCCAAATTCTTAATATCCTTTGTCTGCACTTATTGACTGCCCTCTTCAATTAACACCACAGGTTTTCAATGGGGTTCAAGTCTGCAGACTGAGATGGCCATTGCAAAATGTTGATTTTGTGGTCAATTAACAATTTCTTAGGGTTATTGTCTTACTGGAAGATCCACTTGTGGCCAAGTTTCAGCCTCCTGGCAGAGTTAACCAGGTTTTTGTCCTGGTACTTGGTAAAGTTCATGATGCCGTTGACCTTAACAAGGGCCCCAGGAGCAGTGGAAGCAAAATATCCCCATAACACCAGAGATTCACCACCATATTTGACAGTGGGTATGAGGTACTTTTTCTGCATATGCATTCTTCTTTCGACACCAAACCACTGGTGTGCGTGGCCGAAGACCTCTATTTCCATGTTGTCTGACCATAGAACCGGTTCCAATCCAAGTGGCACCATCATGAACTTTACCAAGTACCAGGACATTTTAGCCAAAATAAATTCACTCTCTTTTTAGCACATCAATGTCAGTTTGAAAAGTTTTCACATAATCTTTAAGCTGTTTGGTGTCCTTCTATAGTGTCCCTATCTTCTTGTCACTCATGTCAAGTATCTCCTCCGTTCCCTGCAGTTCCACTCTGAGTACATCCAGCACGGCAAGTTGGTTATTTAATGATGTCAGCAGTTTAGTTTCCAATGTTACAGTATCGGCTGGACAACAACACTGATCCTCTCTGTCTGTCGAGGAATCCCGTTGTTCACATCTCCTTTTGGCATTTGGTTGCCCAGAAACATGATCCTCTGTCATGTTTTGGTGTGAAGTATTTGTCAATAAACCCCTGGAGCCTTAACGTTTGTTTTGCGGGTCGTCCAGCTATGTTGTTATGAGCAGGTCAGTATTAGTATTATTGTGTTCTCTCTCTCTCACACACCTTTACAGTCAATTATGCCACTTCTTTGTGGATGCCCCTGGTACAGAGCACAGAACGACCGGTTGCCTAGGTAACCATTGCTGGACAACTTTTATGTCGCCATCAGTTTGTGCATAGTCCTTTGAATAGAGGGCTTTGACTAAGGTCCTGGGAGGTCTCACTGGGCAGAGGTTCTCACAGGAAAACACTGTGCAGCCATTCTTCTGCATTTACGGTACACTCACTGCACAACAGATGACTTAACATTGTATTGAGAGGGTATTTAGTAAGGGAACAGATTGTGGGTGTATGGAGTGGGATGTAGGAGTAAAGTTTACTTGGGAACACTGGTGTATCGTACCCTCTTAGGAAAAAGGGTTCCAAAAGGGTTCCTTGCGGAGGGATAGGGTTCTACCAAGAACCGTTTTCATCTGAAGAATCCTTTTTGGAAGACTAGGGTTATTAGTAAAGAAAAGGGTTCTACCTGGAAGCCAAGAAGATTTCCTTGGAAGGCAAGAAGGGTTTTGTCAAGTGTGCTCCCTCTCCGGCCTCTTGGTCACCAGGCTGCTCGTTAGGGCAAACACCTGTCACCAGCAGTACGTGCATAATGACACTCACCTGGACTCCATCACCTCCTTGATCACCTGCCCTTTATATGACACTCCCTTTGGTTTCTTCCCCAGTCGTCATTGTTGCTGTTACATGTCGGTGCTGTTTGTGTTTCTTTTGTTCATTTATTAATTAAATGTATTCACTCCCTGAATTTGTACGCTGAGAGTCGGGAAGCGTCTGTTACAGGTTCTAGGAAGAACCCTTAAAAGATAAGAGGATTCTCGGTAGAACCCTTCATAGAGGGTTCTAGGAAGAACCTTTAGATTAGAAAAGGGTTGTATTGTCATAGTTTAATTTTAAAGGCTATTAAGGCTGGTGAAACCATTTATAGAGGGTTCTAGGAATAACCCTTCATATAGGATTCTAGGTAGAACCCTCTGCAAAGAGCACCAAAAAGGGGTTCCCCTATGGAGAAAAGCCGAAGAACCCTATATGGTTTCACTTAGCACCTTTTTTTCTAAGAGTATACCACTGGCTAGAGTGCATCTCAATAGTGTAAATGTCCCTCTCATCATGTTCCTTAATGCAAGTGCAGATGAGAGGAAGCCACTTCAGACTAGAGGTAGCCTGAGTATCAGTGACACTAAGTAGACACTCATGATGCATTGATAACCAAGTGGGATGGTGGTGATTACCAGTTGTGAAGTTGTAAATACGAGTTGGATGCATTTGCGTGCAATCAGTCAGAAATCTTAACCTTTTGCTGTACTGTTACGTTCCCCAGTTTCTGTGTTGTAGTTTGTGTATTTGTGAGTGTGTATTTCAGGAAATGGCTTCCTGAAATCCCCAAGCAGCTGATTGGTCAGCCTCATTGATGATTGGCTCATTGATGATCTCTCTTTTGACGAACATATCAAGACTGTTTCAAGGACAGCTTTTTTCCATCTACGTAACATTGCAAAAATCAGAAATTTTCTGTCCAAAAATGATGCAGAAAAATTAATCCATGCATTTGTTACTTCTAGGTTAGACTACTGCAATGCTCTACTTTCCGGCTACCCGGATAAAGCACTAAATAAACTTCAGTTAGTGCTAAATACGGCTGCTAGAATCCTGATTAGAACCAAGAAATTTGATCATATTACTCCAGTGCTAGCTTCCCTACACTGGCTTCCTGTTAAGGCAAGGGCTGATTTCAAGGTTTTACTGTTAACCTATAAAGCGTTACATGGGCTTGCTCCTACCTATCTTTCCGAGTTGGTCCTGCCGTACATACCTACACGTACGCTACGGTCACAAGACGCAGGCCTCCTAATTGTCCCTAGAATTTCTAAGCAAACAGCTGGAGGCAGGGCTTTCTCCTATAGATCTCCATTTTTATGGAATGTTTGCCTACCCATGTGAGAGACGCAGACTCGGTCTCAACCTTTAAGTCTTTACTGAAGACTTATCTCTTCAGTAGGTCATATGATTGAGTGTAGTCTGGCCCAGGAGTGTGAAGGTGAACGGAAAGGCTCTGGAGCAACGAACCGCCCTTGCTGTCTCTGCCTGGCCGGTTCCCCTCCACTGGGATTCTCTACCTCTAACCCTATTACAGGGGCTGAGTCACTGGCTTACTGGGGCTCTTTCATGCCGTCCCTAGGAGGGGTGCGTCACTTGAGTGGGTTGAGTTACTGACGTGATCTTCCTGTCTGGGTTGGCGTCCCCCCTTGGTTTGTGCTGTGGTGGAGATCTTTGTGGGCTATACTCGGCCTTGTCTCAGGATTGTAAGTTGGTGGTTGAAGATATCCCTCTAGTGGTGCGGGGGCTGTGCTTTGGCAAGTGGGTGGGGTTATATCCTTCCTGTTTGGCCCTGTCCGGGGGTATCATCAGATGGGGCCACAGTGTCTCCTGACCCCTCCTGTCTCAGCCTCCAGTATTTATGCTGCAGTAGTTTATGTGTCAGGGGGCTAGGGCCAGTTGGTTATATCTGGAGTACTTCTCCTGTCTTATCCAGTGTCCTGTGTGAATTTAAGTATGCTCTCTCTAATTCTCTCCTTCTCTCTTTCTTTCTCTCTCTCGGAGGTCCTGAGCCCTAGGACCATACGTCAGGACTACCGGGCATGATGACTCCTTGCTGTCCCCAGTCCACCTGGCCTTGCTGCTGTCCCAGTTTCAACTGTTCTGCCTGCGGTTATGGAACCCCTACCTGTCCCAGACCTGCTGTTTTCAACTCTTAATTATCGGCTATGAAAAGCCAACTGACATTTATTCCTGATTATTATTTGACCATGCTTGTCATTTATGAAGATTTTGAACATCTTGGCCATGTCCTGTTATAATCTCCACCCGGCACAGCCAGAAGAGGACTGGCCACCCCTCATAGCCTGGTTCCTCTCTAGGTTTCTTCCTAGGTTTTGGCCTTTCTAGGGAGTTTTTCCTAGCCACCGTGCTTCTACACCTGCATTGCTTGCTGTTTGGGGTTTTAGGCTGGAGAAGGAGTCTAATGGGATACAGCTGTATCCTGACAAGGGGGTGGGGTCAGGTCCAATTAGCAATCAATCAATCAAGTTTATTTTATATAGCCCTTCGTACATCAGCTAATACTTTGAGATATTAGCTGATGTACGAATAATTGGACCTGACCCCGCCCCCTTGTCAGGATACAGCTGTATCCCATTAGACTCCTTCTCCAGCTATAAAAGCCAGTGTTCTGTTGTTCAGAAGAGAGATGATTGCTGAGGAGGCTGATGGCTGTGGGTTATATACTATGTTGGTTGTTCTCAGAGGGAGATGATTAGTATGTCCTGTGTTTTTGTTGTTGTGCAGAGGTATAATTTGTTGCCAGTATTTTTGTAGCCGGTCCTACTAAGGTATGTCTATGACAAAAGGACTGTTTTTGATTGTGAAATTGTTTGTAATATTCTGTTTCATTTGTTCCCAGGGGGGAAGGGGAAGGCACCTAGGGAGTGCTTAGGCAAGAGGCCCGCGGGCATACATATACCCGTAGTATATTCACTGTCTAGGCACACTAGGTAAGACCTGGGTGGACCACCCCCTGTATTTTGGTTAGCGCACCAGGTGGTGCTAAGATAGATAAGAAGGTAGGAGAGGGGGCTTTGACATTAACTTTCTTTGCTTTGGTTCTGTCCAGCCCCTTTTCCCCATATTACCGTGTGAAGGAAAAAATTCCTAGTAAATGGTAAATTCTCTGCCTTTTGTCATCCTTTCTCACACCTACAGTCCCATACCTCTTTCACTTCACGGGGAGCTGAGTTGTAGCAGGGTGTTGCGTTCCCTCTTCTTAGAGGTGTGCGTAACAGTACACTTCCACCTAACGACAACCAGCCATGATAGAGAACGTCAGGGCAGATCAGCAGCCAGAGATCACCTGAGGCCAAACGAGTAATACAACCAAACTGACAGTCACAAGTTTATGAGCAAACTCAAATCTGCTTTTAGAGGAATAATACATAAAAATAGCAGTGTGCAGAAATCTGACCTCACAGTCTCTATGAATGCTGTATTGCTTTTCCTTTGTCACAGATACAAGCAGAAATGGCTTACTTAACTACTGTAGGCCTATTGAGAAGGGGCACAGTCTCAGATACAGACAAATCGATCAGTATTCTCTTTGATAGCACACACTGCCTTGTTGAATAACACAACCAAAGAGACTGGCCATTTTACTCACAGGCAGAAAACGAAACAGCACTCTTCCATCTCTCAGACTCTTCTGTCTCTGTCTCTCGCTCTGTTCAGCTTCTGACTCTGACACTCGAGCGCCACTGCAGGGTAGCACCCCCCTGCCAGTGTCGATTATATAGAGAACACATTCACACACTGCTCCTAGTGACTGTTATTCAGAATGAGAGTCAGCAAAAATGTTGGTCAGTGGACACACAGCTCTGGTTTTGATACCATCTCTCTTTTATTTCTGTTTTTTTTTGTTCTATGTTATTTTATAGTACTATAATATTGATTACTGCTTGTTGGGATAAGAGTTTGCAAGAAAGGCATTTCACTGTACTTGTGCACGTAACACTTGAAACTGAAACTCTACATTCCAAACTTAGAAACATAGCCTTATTTGAACTGTAAAATGGCTATGGCATTTGATTGACAACAAATGAAACATTTGGTTGAATGTTACATTTGACATGTTATGCAGACTATCTATTGCCCCTTCTAAAAAAGACATATACTGTACTGTGCTGAGATACATTCATAGCTCAGCTTTTTGTTTTGTACTATATCTTAAAAATGTAATTGCTCACATGCACCGTGTTTGGGACCATATCAACAATGGACTGATAAACAAAATAGCAAGAAATGATGCTTTTTGAGTAAAATATAATTTTAAACCTCACTTCAAACTGCGCTTCAGCTCCTCTGAACTTGTAATATATTATATGTATTTTTTAAGAGGGTCTCTGGACTAGTCAGAGTTTGAGTGCCAGAGTAGACAGGCAGTCACTCAACGGGGACACGTACAGCGTACCTCGACTCTGTGTAGCTAACTGGCTAGACGAGATACGGCAGCTGTGTTCCATATTGCTGCCTTTCGCAGGTCGGAGTGTGAATTGCACATTTTGGTCACCGGACCCCTACCAAAGAAAGCGTGGGGAATAGAAAAACTTGAATTGCACCACTATCTAACTGTGTACCCCCAAAACCCACCACCCCAACCCACTACTTTGGTCCTAAACAATCCTACACCAGGGTGGCGGCCTGGGAGGATGGAACCCCTTCTCTCAAACCTTCCTGTTGATCTTCTGCACTAAAATCTCTCAAACCCAAATATTTATCTGCTGCTGCGACTACCACATATATCTGCGGTGAATTCCGTGCAACCAGTGCAGTTGATCAGCATGGCTATAAACGCAAGAAATCCAACTTTACTAATACTCATCCTCTCTGGATCTCGCTCTCTTCAGGCCTCCCAGTCGACTCACTCACCCTTGGGCTATCGTCTACTCTCTTCAGGCCTCCCAGTCGACTCACTCACCCTTGGGCTATCGTCTACTCTCTTCAGGCCTCCCAGTCGACTCACTCACCCTTGGGCTATCGTCTACTCTCTTCAGGCCTCCCAGTCGACTCACTCACCCTTGGGCTACCGTCTACTCTCTTCAGGCCTCCCAGTCGACTCACTCACCCTTGGGCTACCGTCTACTCTCTTCAGGCCTCCCAGTCGACTCACTCACCCTTGGGCTACCGTCTACTCTCTTCAGGCCTCCCAGTCGACTCACTCACCCTTGGGCTACCGTCTACTCTCTTCACTGCCTCCCAGTCGACTCACTCACCCTTGGGCTATCGTCTACTCTCTTCAGGCCTCCCAGTCGACTCACTCACCCTTGGGCTATCCTCTACTCTCTTCAGGCCTCCCAGTCGACTCACTCACCCTTGGGCTACCGTCTACTCTCTTCAGGCCTCCCAGTCGACTCACTCACCCTTGGGCTATCCTCTACTCTCTTCACTGCCTCAGCATAGGAAACTTTCTACCCCACTCCAACTCAATCTCAACCTGTCTCTCTCTCACAGGGCTCTTAGGATCCCCAGCTGCATGGACACCCCCACAGTTGATGCACAGTGCTTTCTCTGTCCCAACTGTACATTTCTCACGTTGTGGGATCTCCCTTCTACACACTGCTGCAACATGTCTGAATCCTAGGCACCTAAAGCACCGTAGTGGCTTTGGAACATAGGACCTCACAGAATAGCAAATATACCCAGGCCTTATCAGGTAGAAACTGTCAGAGATAAAAAATACAGACTGAGTATTCCCAGTCTCGCCATTGCCACCTAGTCTACGTTTCACCAAACGGCGGGCATCACAAACACTAGGAATATTTTTTTCCCCATTTGATCCCGCTCACTCATCGCTACCCCACTGATCACCCCTTTGAGAGGCACCCTGCTCTGGAGAGCAAAGCACAACACCTGTTGAGACGCGTGACTCGTAGCGCCCGCTTCCTTTGGGATAGTGGCTGCTCGAACAATTAAAATACACGTCTTCAAAAATGGAAGGCAGTCTGTTTCCACTAGTTACCAGAGCCACAAAGTCAAAATTGGCAAAATCGTAAACCTTTATGAAAATTGAAATGTGCTTTTTGGTTTAATTTAAAGTTAGGCATAAGGTTAACAGTGTGGTTAAGGTTCAGGTTAAAATTACATTTTACGAAGATCAATTGTAGAAATGGGTGGGGTATATTTTTTAGGCATACATTTTTTTTATATATATATTACTTTGTGGCTATGGTAACTGGTGACGACCAGGCAGTCGGGAGGAGTCAAGATCAGGTGGGACCATTCTAGCCAATGAGGGCGCAGATACGCGTGTGACCAGGCACAACTGTTTCCACTAGTTATCACGGCCACAAAGTCAATAAAAAATTACATTTTGCTTTTAATCTAAGGTTAGTTTTAGGCATAAGGTTAGCAGTGTGGTTAAGGTTAGGTTTACAATCAAATTTTATAGACAAATTGTAGAAATAAATGTGGTTTAAATGTGGTCACTAAAAATGACCAGGCACAACTCCGTTATAAAGTGTTTTTCTCAAAGTTGCCAGGATGTCAAGTGTTCTACTTATGTCACTACACTCATAACAAGTAATTTAGCAAATCATTACTAAACTTTTATTCAATCAAATAAGCCACACGTAGCAAATAAGCATTCTGGCTTGTAATGAACATTTACACGATTTTGTACACAAATGACTCAGGCTGTATATACAAATGATTGTATATTACAGCCTGATTAATCAGACTAGCTGTCAAATGGCACCGGTTTAAAACACAGTCTCGTTTATCCTTCGACGGGCAGCGTGCTAGAACTTAAATTGACTGAATATATTCCATTTAGTCTGTTCAAATGCATAATTTTATCAATGTATTTCATGTGAGCCCCAACTAAGGCACAATGTTTCCTAATTTGGAGTGGTTTAGCGTCCTTCGACATCCTGTTGTGTGTTGCAGGGGATCCGTCCACCATACAGGAAGAGAAGGACAGTGGAGGACTTCAACATGTTCTGCACCTTTGTATTGGCATATGCTGGCTATATCCCATATCCCCAGGAGGTGAGTAAAGAGAACCTAGGCGTAGTTGGTGTGTGTGCGTACACGTGTGGTTCTTTGTTCTGAATACTGAGGGACACTTAAAGCTGGTTTATACTTGGTCTAATGACATGTCTAGACAATTGTCACAGGGACATCATGGAAATTCTATAGTCGTCTAACATCAAACGTGTCCTTGTCCCTATGGAAAAATATCAACACAAACATGATGTGTGTGTATACACAGTGCATTGGGAAAGTATTCAGACCCCTTCCCTTTGGCAACGATTACAGCCTCAAGTCTTCTTGGTTGAGATGCTACAAGCTTGGCACACCTGTATTCAGGGAGTTTCTCTCATTCTTCTCTGCAGATCCTCTCAAACTCTGCCAGGTTGGATGGTGAGAGCTGCTGCACAGCTATTTTCAGGTCTCTCCAGAGATGTTAGATCAGGTTCAAGTCCGGGTCCTGGATGGGCCACTCAAGGACATTCAGAGACTTGTCCCAAAGCCACTCCTGCGTTGTCTTGGCTGTGTGCTTAGGATCGTTGTCCTATTGGAAGGTGAACCTTCACCACAGTCTGACTTCCTTTTTTATTATAAAAAAAACACTTTATTTTACTAGGCAAGTCAGACAACACAACACTACATAAAGAGATACCTAAGACAACAACATAGCAAGGCGGTAACACATGACAACAACATGGTAGCAACACAACATGGTAGCAACACAACATGGTAGCAGCACAAAACATGGTACAAACATTATTGGGCAAAGACAACAGCACAAAGGGCAAGAAGGTAGAGACAACAATACATCACGCAAAGCAGCTACAACTGTCCTGAGCGCTTTCATCAAGGATCTCTCTGTACTTTGCCTCGTTCATCTTTCCCTCGATCCTGACTAGTCTCCCAGTCCCTGCCACTGAAAAACATCCCCACAGCATGATGCTGCCACCACCATGCTTCACTGTAGGGATGATGCCAGGTTTCCTCCAGACGTGACGCTTGGCATTCAGAACCAAAGAGTTCAATCTTGGTTTCATCAGACCAGAGAATCTTGTTACTCATGGCCTTCTGGCAAACTCCAAGTGGCTGTCATGTGCCTTTTACTGAGTGGCTTCCGTCTGGCCACTCTACCATAAAAGCCTGATTGATGGAGTGCTGCAGAGATGGTTGTCCTTCTGGAAGGTTCTCCCATCTCCACAGAGGAACTCTGGAGCTCTGTCAGAGTGACCATCGGGTTCTTGGTCACCTCCCTAACCAAGGCTCTTCTCTGATTTCTCAGTTTGGCCGGACGGCCAGCTCTAGGAAGAGTCTTGGTGGATCCAAACTTCTTCCATTTAAGAATGATGGAGGCCACTGTGTTCTTGGGGACCTTCAATGCTGCAGAAATGTTTTGGTACCCTTCTCCAGATCTGTGCCTCGACACAATCCTGTCTCGGAGCTCTACGGACAATTTCTTTGACCCAATGGCTTGGTTTTTGTTCTGACATGCACTGCCAACTGTGAGACCTTATAGAGGCAGGTGTGTGCCTTTCCAAATCATGTCCAATCAATTGAATTTACCACAGGTGGACTCCAATCAAGTTGTAGAAACATCTCAAGGATGATCAATGGAAACAGGATGCACCTGAGCACAATTTCGAGTCTCATAGCAAAGGGTCTGAATACTTATGTAAATACCATCTTATAAATAAGGTGTTTCTGTTTTTTCTTTTTAAGTTTGCAAATTTTCTTAACCTGTTTTCGCTTTGTCTTTACGGGATATTGTGTGTAGATTGATGAAGATTTTTTATTGAATCAATTTTAGAATAAGGCTGTAACGTAACAAAATGTGGAAAAAGTCAAGGGGTCTGAATACTATCCGAAGGCACTGCATATACAGTACCAGTCAACAGTTTGGACACGCCTACTCATTCCAGGGGTTTTCTTTATCTTTTCTATTTTCTACATTGTAGAATAATAATGAGGACATCCACTATGAAATAACACATATGGAATCATGTAGTAACCAAACAAATGTTAAACAAATTGTCACGCCCTGGCCTTAGTTATCTTTGTTTTCTTTATTATTTTAGTTAGGTCAGGGTGTGACATGGGGGATGTTTGTGTGTTTTTGTCTCATCTAGGGGGTTTGTATTGTCTAGGGGGTTTTGTAGAGTTCATGGGGTTGTGTTCTGTCTATCGTTGTCTCTGATTGGGAGCCATATTTAGGCAGCCATAGTCATTAGGTAGGTTGTGGGTAATTGTCTATGTGTAAGTTGCCAGTGTCAGCACTATTTGTTTTGTATAGCTTCACGGTCGTCAGTTTGTTGTTTTGTTGAGTTTGTATAGTGTCTTTTGTTTTCGTGTTCATCTTCAATAAAAGGAAGATGTATCATTATCACGTTGCGCCTTGGTCCTCTCTTTCACCCGAAGACGATCGTGACACAAATCAACATTTTATTTATATTTCAGATTCTTTAAAGTAGCGACCCTTTGCCTTGATGACAGCTTTGCACACTCTTGACATTCTCTCAACCAGCTTCATGAGGCAGTTATCTGGAATGCATTTCAATTAACAGGTGTGCATTGTTAAAAGTACATTTGTGGAATTTCTTTCCTTCTTAATGCGTTTGAGCCATTCAGTTGTGTTGTGACAAGGTAGGGATGGTATACAGAAGAAAGCCCTATTTAGTAAAAGATCAAGTCCATATTATGGCAAGAATAGCTCAAATAAGCAAAGAGAAATGACAGTCGATCATTACTTTAACCTCTCTTGTGTACGTGAGACGTTAGCGTCCCACCTCTTCAACAGCCAGTGAAACTGCTGGGCGCCAAATTCAAATACAGTAAAATACTCATTATAAAAATTCAGAAAACAAAACATATTTTACATAGGTTTAAAGATTAACTGCTTGTGAATCCAACCATGGTGTCAGATAAAAAATAAAATAAAAAAAAAACGGCAAAAGCATACCTTACGATTATTTGAGAACATAGCCCACTAGACACATCATTACAAACAGTAACCAGCCAAGTAGAAGTGTTACACAAGTCAGAAATAGAGATAAAATTAATCCCTTACCTTTGATGATCTTCATATGGTTGCACTCAGCAGACATTCATTTACTCAATAAATGTTCCTTTTGTTCGATAAAGTCTCTTTATATCCAAAAACCTCCGTTTTGTTTGCGCGTTTTCTTCAGTAATCCACAGGCTCAAACGCAGTCAAAACAGGCAGACAAAAAAATTACAATTGTATCCGTAAAGTTCATAGAAACATGTCAAACAATGTTTATATTCAATCCTCAGGTTGTTTTTAGCCTAAATAATCAATAATATTTCAACCGGACAATGACGTCGTCAATTTAAAAGGTAAACAAGAAAGGCACTCTCGGTCTCGCGCATGAAAAAGCTCTGTGACACTTTAGGGTCCACTCATTCAGACTGCTCTTACTTCCTCATTTATCAGAATACAAGCCTGAAACAATTTCTAAAGACTGTTGACAACTAGTGGAAGGCATAGAAACTGCAATTTGAATCCTAAATCAATGGATACTGTTATGGCATTGAATAGAAAACTACAAAACCCCCAAAAAAACGACTTCCTGAATGGATTTTTCTCAGGTTTTTGCATGCCAAATCAGTTCTGTTATACTCACAGAAACTATTTTAACTGTTTTGGAAACTTTTGAGTGTTTTCTATCCAAATCTACCAGTTATATGCATATCATATCTTCTGGGCCCGAGAAGCAGGCAGTTTAATTTGGGCATGCATTTCATCCAAAATTCCAAATGCTGCCCCCTACCCTAGAGAAGTTAAGACATGAAAGGTCAGTCAATCCGGAAAATTTCAAGAACTTTGAAAGTTTCTTCAAGTGCAGTCGCAAAAACCATCAAGCGCTGTGATGAAACTGACTCTCATGAGGACCGCCACAGGAATGGAAGACCCAGAGTTACCTCTGCTGCAGAGGATAAGTTCATTAGAGTTACCAGCCTCAGAAATTGCAGCCCAAATAAATGCTTCATTGTTTAAGTAACAGACACATCTCAACTGTTCAGAGGAGACTGCATGAATCAGGCCTTCATGGTCGAATTGCTGCAAAGAAACCACTACTAAAGGACACCAATAATAAGAAGAGACTTGCTTGGGCCAAGAAACACGAACAATGGACATTAGACCAGTGGAAATCTGTCCTTTGGTCTGATCAATCCAAATTTGAGATTTTTGGTTCCAACCTCCGTGTCTTTGTGAGACGCAGAGTAGGTGAACGGATGATCTCCGCATGTGTGGTTCCCACCGTGAAGCATGGAGGAGGAGGTGTTGGGGTGCTTTGCTGGTGACACTGATTTTTATTTAGAATTCAAGGCACACTTAACCAGCAAGGCTACCACAGCATTCTGCAGTGATATGCCGTCCCATCTGGTTTGCGCTTAGTAGGACGATCATTTGTTTTTCAACAGGACAATGACCCAACACACCTCCAGACTGTGTAAGGACTATTTGACCAAGGAGAGTGATTGAGTGCTGCATCAGATGACCTGGCCTCCACAATCACCCGACCTCAACCCAATTGAGATGTTTGGGATGAGTTAGACCGCAGAGTGAAGGAAAAGCAGCCAACAAGTCCTCAGCATATGTGGGAACTCCTTCAAGACTGTTGGAAAAGCATTCCAGGTGAAGCTGGTTGAGAGAATGCCAATAATGTGCAAAGCTGTCATCAAGGCAAAGGGTGGCTATTTGAAGAATCTAAAATATAACATATGTTTTGATTTGTTTAACACTTAATATTTTTTTTTACCTCATTACATTTTTTTAATGTAACCTTTATTTAACTAGGCAAGTCAGTTAAGAACAAATTCTTATTTACAATGACAGCCTACCACGGCCAAACCCAAACGACGCTGGGCCAATTGTGCGCTGCCCTATGGGACTCCCAATCACGGCCGGATGTAATGCAGCTTGGATTCGAACCAGGTACTGCAGTGACGCCTCTTGCATCTTAGACCACTGCGCCAGTTGGGACCATCATTACATAGTTCTGATGTCTTCACTTTTATTCTACAATGTAAAACATATAGAAAAACCATTGAATGAGTGTGTGTCCAAACTTTTGACTGGTACTGTGTACATACATACACACATACACAACTTTTTCCATATTTTGTTACGTTACAGCCTTATTCTAAAATGGGTCACTTTTTTTTGTTATGTACAAATCAAAATCAAATCAAATCAAGTTTATTTTATATAGCCCTTCGTACATCAGCTGATATCTCAAAGTGCTGTACAGAAACCCAGCCTAAAACCCCAAACAGCAAGCAATGCAGGTGTAGAAGCACGGTGGCTAGGAAAAACTCCCTAGAAAGGCCAAAACCTAGAAAGAAACCTAGAGAGGAACCAGGCTATGAGGGGTGGCCAGTCCTCTTCTGGCTGTGCCGGGTGGAGATTATAACAGAACTATGCCAAGATGTTCAAAATATTCATAAGTGACAAGCATGGTCAAATAATAATCATGAATAATTTTCAGTTGGCTTTTCATAGCCGATCATTAAGAGTTGAAAATAGCAGGTCTGGGACAGGTGGCGGTTCCATAACCGCAGGCAGAACAGTTGAAACTGGAATAGCAGCAAGGCCAGGTGGACTGGGGACAGCAAGGAGTCATCATGCCTGGTAGTCCTGACGTATGGTCCTAGGGCTCAGGTCCTCCGAGAGAGAGAAAGAAAGAGAGAATTAGAGAGAGCCAAGATTTTCAAAATGTTCATAAATGACAAGCAGGGTCAAATAATAATCAGGAAGAAATATCAGTTGGCTTTTCATAGCCGATCATTAAGAGTTGAAAACAGCAGGTCTGGGACAGGTAGGGGTTCCATAACCGCAGGCAGAACAGCTGAAACTGGAATAGCAGCAAGGCCAGGCGGACTGGGGACAGCAAGGAGTCATCATGCCCGGTTTGCCGCGACGTATGGTCCTAGGGCTCAGGTTCTCCGAGAGAGAGAAAGAAAGAGAGAACGAGAGAATTAGAGAGCATACTTAAATTCACACAGGACACTGGATAAGATAGGAGAAGTACTCCAGGTATAACCAACTGACCCTAGCCCCCCGACACATAAACTACTGCAGCATAAATACTGGAGGCTGAGACAGGAGGGGTCAGGAGACACTGTGGCCCCATCAGAAGAAACTCCCGGACAGGGCCAAACAGGAAGGATATAACCCCACCCACTTTGCCAAAGCACAGCCCCCACACCACTAGAGGGATATCTTCAACCACCAACTTACAATCCTGAGACAAGGCCGAGTATAGCCCACAAAGATCTCCACCACAGCACAAACCAAGGGGGGGCGCCAACCCAGACAGGAAGATCACGTCAGTAACTCAACCCACTCAAGTGACGCACCCCTCCCAGGGACGGCATGAAAGAGCACCAGTAAGCCAGTGACTCAGCCCCTGTAATAGGGTTAGAGGCAGAGAATCTCAGTGGAGAGAGGGGAACCGGCCAGGCAGAGACAGCAAGGGCGGTTCGTTGCTCCAGAGCCTTTCCGTTCACCTTCACACTCCTGGGCCAGACTACACTCAATCATATGACCTACTGAACAGATAAGTCTTCAGTAAAGACTTAAAGGTTGAGACCGAGTCTGCGTCTCTCACATGAGTAGGCAGACCGTTCCATAAAAATGGAGATCTATAGGAGAAAGCCCTGCCTCCCGCTGTTTGCTTAGAAATTCTAGGGACATTTAGGAGGCCTGCGTCTTGTGACCGTAGCGTACGTGTAGGTATGTACGGCAGGACCAACTCGGAAAGATAGGTAGGAGCAAGCCCATGTAATGCTTTATAGGTTAACAGTACCTTGAAATCAGCCCTTGCCTTAACAGGAAGCCAGTGTAGGGAAGCTAGCACTGGAGTAATATGATCAAATTTCTTGGTTCTAGTCAGGATTCTAGCAGCCGTATTTAGCACTAACTGAAGTTTATTTAGTGCTTTATCCGGGTAGCCGGAAAGTAGAGCATTGCAGTAGTCTAACCTAGAAGTAACAAATGCATGGATTAATTTTTCTGCATCATTTTTGGACAGAAAATTTCTGATTTTTGCAATGTTACGTAGATGGAAAAAAGCTGTCCTTGAAACAGTCTTGATATGTTCGTCAAAAGAGAGATCAGGGTCAAGAGTAACGCCGAGGTCCTTCACAGTTTTATTTGAGACGACTTTACAACCATCAAGATTAATTGTCAGATTTAACAGAAGATCTCTTTGTTTCTTGGGACCTAGAACAAGCATCTCTGTTTTGTCCGAGTTTAAAAGTAGAAAGTTTGCAGCCATCCACTTCCTTATGTCTGAAACACAGGCTTCTAGCGAGGGCAATTTTGGGGCTTCACCATGTTTCATTGAAATGTACAGCTGTGTGTCATCCGCATAGCAGTGAAAGTTAACATTATGTTTTCGAATAACATCCCTAAGAGGTAAAATATATAGTGAAAACAATAGTGGTCCTAAAACGGAACCTTGTGGAACACCGAAATGTACAGTTGATTTGTCAGAGGACAAACCATTCACAGAGACAAACTGATATCTTTCCGACAGGTAAGATCTAAACCAGGCCAGAACTTGTCCGTGTAGACCAATTTGGGTTTCCAGTCTCTCCAAAAGAATGTGGTGATCGATGGTGTCAAAGGCAGCACTAAGGTCTAGTAGCACGAGGACAGATGCAGAGCCTCGGTCTGACGCCATTAAAAGGTCATTTACCACCTTCACAAGTGCAGTCTCAGTGCTATGATGGGGTCTAAAACCAGACTGAAGCATTTCGTATACATTGTTTGTCTTCAGGAAGGCAGTGAGTTGCTGCGCAACAGCTTTTTCTAAAATTTTTGAGAGGAATGGAAGATTCGATATAGGCCAATAGTTTTTTATATTTTCCGGGTCAAGGTTTGGCTTTTTCAAGAGAGGCTTTATTACTGCCACTTTTAGTGAGTTTGGTACACATCCGGTGGATAGAGAGCCGTTTATTATGTTCAACATAGGAGGGCCATGCACAGGAAGCAGCTCTTTCAGTAGTTTAGTAGGAATAGGATCCAGTATGCAGCTTGAAGGTTTAGAGGCCATGATTATTTTCATCATTGTGTCAAGAGATATAGTACTAAAACACTTAAGTTTCTCTCCCGATCCCAGGCCCTGGCAGAGTTGTGCAGACTCAGGACAGCTAAGCCCTGGAGGAATATGCAGATTTAAATAGGAGTCCGTAATTTGCTTTCTAATGATCATGATTTTTTCCTCAAAGAAGTTCATGAATTTATTACTGCTGAAGTGAAAGCCATCCTCTCTTGGGGAATGCTGCTTTTTAGTTAGCTTTGCAACAGTATCAAAAATAAATTTTGGATTGTTCTTATTTTCCTCAATTAAGTTGGAAAAGTAGGATGATCGAGCAGCAGTGAGGGCTCTTCGGTACTGCACGGTACTGTCTTTCCAAGCTAGTCGGAAGACTTCCAGTTTGGTGTGGCGCCATTTCCGTTCCAATTTTCTGGAAGCTTGCTTCAAAGCTCGGGTATTTTCTGTATACCAGGGAGCTAGTTTCTTATGACAAATGTTTTTCGTTTTTAGGGGTGCAACTGCATCTAGGGTATTGCGCAAGGTTAAATTGAGTTCCTCAGTTAGGTGGTTAACTGATTTTTGTCCTCTGACGTCCTTGGGTAGGCAGAAGGAGTCTGGAAGGGCGTCAATAAATTTTTGTGTTGTCTGAGAATTTATAGCACGACTTTTGATGCTCCTTGGTTGGGGTCTGAGCAGATTATTTGTTGCGATTGCAAACGTAATAAAATGGTGGTCCGACAGTCCAAGATTATGAGGAAAAACATTAAGACCTACAACATTTATTCCATGGGACAAAACTAGGTCCAGAGTATGACTGTGGCAGTGAGTAGGTCCAGAGACATGTTGGACAAAACCCACTGAGTCGATGATGGCTCCGAAAGACTTTTGGAGTGGGTCTGTGGACTTCTCCATATAAATATTAAAATCACCAAAAATTAAAATATGATCTGCTATGACTACAAGGTCTGATAGGAATTCAGGGAACTCAGAGAGGAACGCTGTATATGGCCCAGGAGGCCTATAAACAGTAGCTATAAAAAGTGATTGAGTAGGCTGCATAGATTTCATGACTAGAAGCTCAAAAGACGAAAACGTCATTTTTTTTTTTGTAAATTGAAATTTGCTATCGTAAATGTTAGCAACACCTCCGCCTTTGCGGGATGCACGGGGGATATGGTCACTAGTGTAACCAGGAGGTGAGGCCTCATTTAACACAGTAAATTCATCAGGCTTAAGCCATGTTTCAGTCAGGCCAATCACATCAAGATTATGATCAGTGATTAGTTCATTGACTATAACTGCCTTTGAAGTGAGGGATCTAACATTAAGTAACCCTATTTTGAGATGTGAGGTATCACGATCTCTTTCAATAATGGCAGGAATTGAGGAGGTCTTTATCCTAGTGAGATTGCTAAGGCGAACACCGCCATGTTTAGTTTTGCCCAACCTAGGTCGAGGCACAGACACAGTCTCAATGGGGATGGCTGAGCTGACTACACTGACTGTGCTATTGGCAGACTCCACTAAGCTGGCAGGTTGGCTAACAGCCTGCTGCCTGGCCTGCACCCTATTTCATTGTGGAGCTAGAGGAGTTAGAGCCCTATCTATGTTAGTAGATAAGATGAGAGCACCCCTCCAGCTAGGATGGAGTCCGTCACTCCTCAGCAGGTCAGGCTTGGTCCTGTTTGTGGGTGAGTCCCAGAAAGAGGGCCAATTATCTACAAATTCTATCTTTTGGGAGGGGCAGAAAACAGTTTTCAACCAGCGATTGAGTTGTGAGACTCTGCTGTAGAGCTCGTCACTCCCCCTAACTGGGAGGGGGCCAGAGACAATTACTCGATGCCGACACATCTTTCTAGCTGATTTACACGCTGAAGCTATGTTGCGCTTGGTGATCTCTGACTGTTTCATCCTAACATCGTTGGTGCCGACGTGGATAACAATATCTCTATACTCTCTACACTCACCAGTTTTAGCTTTAGCCAGCACCATCTTCAGATTAGCCTTAACGTCGGTAGCCCTGCCCCCTGGTAAACAGTGTATGATCGCTGGGTGATTCGTTTTAAGTCTAATACTGCGGGTAATGGAGTCGCCAATGACTAGGGTTTTCAATTTGTCAGAGCTAATGGTGGGAGCCTTCGGCGTCTCAGACCCCGTAACGGGAGGAGTAGAGACAAGAGAAGACTCGGCCTCAGACTCCGACTCGCTACTCAATGGGGAAAACCGGTTGAAAGTTTCTGTCGGCTGAATGAGCGACACCGGTTGAGCATTCCAACAGCATTTCCCTCCAGAAGCCATGAGAAAGTTGTCCGGCTGCGGGGACTGTGCGGGGGGTTTATACTAACGTTACTATCTGTACTTACTGGTGGCACAGACGCTGTTTCTTCCTTTCCTACACTGAAATTACCCTTGCCTAACTATTGCGTCTGAAGCTGGGCTTGCAACACAGCTATCCTCGCCGTAAGGCGATCGTTCTCCTGTATATTATGAGTACAGCGAATGCAATTAGAAGACATCATGTTAATGTTACTACTTAGCTTCGGCTGTTGAAGGTGCTGACGAACCATGTCCAGATAAAGCGTCCGGAGTGAAAAAGTTGAATGAGGGAAAAAAGTTGTGATGGAAAAACAAAAAATATAAACGGTAATTAAAAAGAAGAAAAAAACGTAAAGTTGTCAGCTAGCAAAGCAAAGCTAGCAAAGTAAAGTTGGCAACAAAACGCACAGCAACACGTCTGCAAATGTACACACCATAATGACATAGCGACAATGGGTTTTGGAATTTTTTGCAAATTTGTTACAGGCCCACCCACTAAGCAGTCAATCAGAATGTGTTTTTCCTCACAAAATGGCTATATTACAGACAGAAATACTCCTCAGCACCCCACTCCCCCTCAGGTGACCCCGCAAGTGAAGAAGCCGGATGTGGAGGTCCTGGGGTGGTGTGGTTACATGTCGTCTGCGGTTGTGAGGCCAGTTGGGTGTACTGCCAAATCCTCTATAACGACGCTGGAGGCAGCTT
This sequence comes from Salvelinus alpinus, assembly GCF_045679555.1. Taxonomy (NCBI): domain Eukaryota; kingdom Metazoa; phylum Chordata; class Actinopteri; order Salmoniformes; family Salmonidae; genus Salvelinus; species Salvelinus alpinus. Next base: position 32,559,626 of record NC_092087.1, on the reverse strand, counting down.
ATGGTAGAGAAATGAACATTGAGTTATCTGTCAACAGCTCTGGTGGACATTCCTGCAGTCAGCATGCCAATTGGACGCTCCCTCAAAACTTGAGACATCTGTGGCATTGTGTTGTGAGAAAAAATTGCGCATTTTTAAATTGGCCCTTTTATTTTCCACACCACTAGCTGCACCTGTGTAATGATCATGCTGTTTAATCAGCTTCTTGATATGCCTCACCTGTCAGGTGGATGGATTATCTTGGCAAAGGAGAAATGCTCACTAACAGGATGTAAACACATTTGTGCACAAAATGTGAGAGAAGCTTTTGTTGCGTCTGGGTCTTTTATTTCAGCTATAATAAATAAAAGTGTTCATTGTTCATTCAGTATTGTTGCAATTGTCATTATTACAAAAATGTGTGTGTGTGTATGATATATATATATATACATCTTTTTTTTAATAAATCGGCTGATTAATCGGTATCGGCTTTTTTGTCCTCCAATAATCGGTATCGGTATCGGCGTTGAAAAATCACAATCGGTCGACCTCTACTCTCCATACTCATCCCAGACCCTAGCCCTGTGCTTCTTTGGCCCCTAGACTCTTTCCCCAACCCTCTCTGTAGTGTTCACAGATTTGAAAGGAATGGATAGAATGAACAAATCTGGTGATGGCACCACCTAGCCTTCCAACAGGCTGAATGGAGCTTCTGTCACCACCTAGCCTTCCAACAGGCTGAATGGAGCTTCTGTCACCACCTAGCCTTCCAACAGGCTGAATGGAGCTTCTGTCACCACCTAGCCTTCCAACAGGCTGAATGGAGCTTCTGTCACCACCTAGCCTTCCAACAGGCTGAATGGAGCTTCTGTCACCACCTAGCCTTCCAACAGGCTGAATGGAGCGTCTGCCACCTGCATAGCCTTCCAACAGGCTGAATGGAGCTTCTGTCACCACCTAGCCTTCCAACAGGCTGAATGGAGCTTCTGTCACCACCTAGCCTTCCAACAGGCTGAATGGAGCTTCTGTCACCACCTAGCCTTCCAACAGGCTGAATGGAGCTTCTGTCACCACCTAGCCTTCCAACAGGCTGAATGGAGCTTCTGTCACCACCTAGCCTTCCAACAGGCTGAATGGAGCGTCTGCCACCTGCCTAGCCTTCCAACAGGCTGAATGGAGCTTCTGTCACCACCTAGCCTTCCAACAGGCTGAATGGAGCTTCTGTCACCACCTAGCCTTCCAACAGGCTGAATGGAGCGTCTGCCACCACCTAGCCTTCCAACAGGCTGAATGGAGCGTCTGCCACCTGCCTAGCCTTCCAACAGGCTGAATGGAGCTTCTGTCACCACCTAGCCTTCCAACAGGCTGAATGGAGCTTCTGTCACCACCTAGCCTTCCAACAGGCTGAATGGAGCTTCTGTCACCACCTAGCCTTCCAACAGGCTGAATGGAGCTTCTGTCACCACCTAGCCTTCCAACAGGCTGAATGGAGCTTCTGTCACCACCTAGCCTTCCAACAGGCTGAATGGAGCTTCTGTCACCACCTAGCCTTCCAACAGGCTGAATGGAGCTTCTGTCACCACCTAGCCTTCCAACAGGCTGAATGGAGCTTCTGTCAGAGACACCCTGGTCCTGCTGACAACCGCCGCTCGTACCGTGCACGCATTTGGCCCCCGTAAACACCTGCTCGACTGACCCCATGGCCAACCCCTAATCTTTCACCCCTATACCTCCACCCCTTTCCCTTTGCACCTGACCCCAGTCCTACCCCAGTCCTTCCCCTATTTTTTGGACAGCGCTGACTAGCCGTCCCTTAGGGGTGTGACCACACCAAACTGAACCGTTCAGAGTGCTGGTCTAGAACCACCCCCAAACTGAACCGTTCAGAGTGCTGGTTTAGAACCACCCCCAAACTGAACCGTTCAGAGTGCTGGTTTAGAACCACCTCCAAACTGAACCGTTCAGAGTGCTGGTTTAGAACCACCTCCAAACTGAACCGTTCAGAGTGCTGGTTTAGAACCACCTCCAAACTGAACCGTTCAGAGTGCTGGTTTAGAACCACCTCCAAACTGAACCGTTCAGAGTGCTGGTTTAGAACCACCTCCAAACTGATCCGTTCAGAGTGCTGGTTTAGAACCACCTCCAAACTGAACCGTTCAGAGTGCTGGTTTAGAACCACCTCCAAACTGAACCGTTCAGAGTGCTGGTTTAGAACCACCTCCAAACTGAACCGTTCAGAGTGCTGGTTTAGAACCACCCCCAAACTGAACCGTTCAGAGTGCTGGTTTAGAACCACCTCCAAACTGAACCGTTCAGAGTGCTGGTTTAGAACCACCTCCAAACTGAACCGTTCAGAGTGCTGGTTTAGAACCACCTCCAAACTGAACCGTTCAGAGTGCTGGTTTAGAACCACCTCCAAACTAAATCGTTCAGAGTGCTGGTTTAGAACCACCTCCAAACTAAATCGTTCAGAGTGCTGGTTTAGAACCACCTCCAAACTGAACCGTTCAGAGTGCTGTTTTAGAACCACCTCCAAACTGAACCGTTCAGAGTGCTGGTTTAGAACCACCCCCAAACTGAACCGTTCAGAGTGCTGGTTTAGAACCACCTCCAAACTGAACCGTTCAGAGTGCTGGTTTAGAACCACCTCCAAACTGAACCGTTCAGAGTGCTGGTTTAGAACCACCCCCAAACTGAACCGTTCAGAGTGCTGGTTTAGAACCACCTCCAAACTGAACCGTTCAGAGTGCTGTTTTAGAACCACCTCCAAACTGAACCGTTCAGAGTGCTGTTTTAGAACCACCTCCAAACTGAACCGTTCAGAGTGCTGGTTTAGAACCACCCCCAAACTGAACCGTTCAGAGTGCTGGTTTAGAACCACCTCCAAACTGAACCGTTCAGAGTGCTGGTTTAGAACCACCTCCAAACTGAACCGTTCAGAGTGCTGGTTTAAAACCAACTCCAAACTGAACCGTTCAGAGTGCTGGTTTAGAACCACCTCCAAACTGAACCGTTCAGAGTGCTGGTTTAGAACCACCTCCAAACTGAACCGTTCAGAGTGCTGGTTTAGAACCACCCCCAAACTGAACCGTTCAGAGTGCTGGTTTAGAACCACCTCCAAACTGAACCGTTCAGAGTGCTGGTTTAGAACCACCCCCAAACTGAACCGTTCAGAGTGCTGGTTTAGAACCACCTCCAAACTGAACCGTTCAGAGTGCTGGTTTAGAACCACCCCCAAACTGAACTGTTCAGAGTGCTGGTTTAGAACCACCCCCAAACTGAACCGTTCAGAGTGCTGGTTTAGAACCACCTCCAAACTGAACCGTTCAGAGTGCTGGTTTAGAACCACCTCCAAACTGAACCGTTCAGAGTGCTGGTTTAGAACCACCTCCAAACTGAACTGTTCAGAGTGCTGGTTCAGAACCACCTCCAAACTGAACTGTTCAGAGTGCTGGTTCAGAACCACCTCCAAACTGAACTGTTCAGAGTGCTGGTTCAGAACCACCTCCAAACTGAACTGTTCAGAGTGCTGTGTGGCAGGACTGACTTTAACATGGATGCTAACAGCATGCGTAGGGGACATGAACAGACATCCTAAATTGAGGAGGAAACGTGTCTCCAAAAGGGGCGGATGTTTGTTCTTGCCTCACTCTGTAAAGTGTGTTGGATGTTTGTTCTTGCCTCACTCTGTTAAGTGTGTTGGATGTTTGTTCTTGCCTCATTCTGTAAAGTGTGTTGGATGTTTGTTCTTGCCTCACTCTGTTAAGTGTGTTGGATGTTTGTTCTTGCCTCACTCTGTAAAGTGTGTTGGATGTTTGTTCTTGCCTCACTCTGTTAAGTGTGTTGGATGTTTGTTCTTGCCTCACTCTGTAAAGTGTGTTGGATGCTTGTTCTTGCCTCATTCTGTAAAGTGTGTTGGATGTTTGTTCTTGCCTCATTCTGTAAAGTGTGTTGGATGTTTGCTCTTGCCTCACTCTGTTAAGTGTGTTGGATGTTTGTTCTTGCCTCACTCTGTAAAGTGTGTTGGATGTTTGTTCTTGCCTCACTCTGTAAAGTGTGTTGGATGTTTGTTCTTGCCTCATTCTGTAAATTGTGTTGGATGTTTGTTCTTGCCTCATTCTGTAAAGTGTGTTGGATGTTTGTTCTTGCCTCACTCTGTAAAGTGTGTTGGATGTTTGTTCTTGCCTCGTTCTGTAAAGTGTGTTGGATGCTTGTTCTTGCCTCATTCTGTTAAGTTTGTTGGATGTTTGTTCTTGCCTCACTCTGTAAAGTGTGTTGGATGTTTGTTCTTGCCTCACTCTGTAAAGTGTGTTGGATGCTTGTTCTTGCCTCACTCTGTAAAGTGTTTTGGATGCTTGTTCTTGCTTCATTCTGTAAAGTGTGTTGGATGTTTGTTCTTGCCTCACTCTGTAAAGTGTGTTGGATGTTTGTTCTTGCCTCACTCTGTAAAGTGTGTTGGATGCTTGTTCTTGCCTCATTCTGTTAAGTGTGTTGGATGTTTGTTCTTGCCTCACTCTGTAAAGTGTGTTGGATGTTTGTTCTTGCCTCACTCTGTAAAGTGTGTTGGATGTTTGTTCTTGCCTCACTCTGTAAAGTGTGTTGGATGTTTGTTCTTGCCTCACTCTGTAAAGTGTGTTGGATGTTTGTTCTTGCCTCACTCTGTAAAGTGTGTTGGATGCTTGTTCTTGCCTCACTCTGTAAAGTGTGTTGGATGCTTGTTCTTGCCTCACTCTGTAAAATGCGTTGGATGTTTGTTCTTGCCTCACTCTGTTAAGTGTGTTGGATGTTTGTTCTTGCCTCACTCTGTAAAGTGCGTTGGATGCTTGTTCTTGCCTCACTCTGTAAAGTGTGTTGGATGTTTGTTCTTGCCTCACTCTGTAAAGTGTGTTGGATGCTTGTTCTTGCCTCACTCTGTAAAGTGCGTTGGATGTTTGTTCTTGCCTCACTCTGTTAAGTGTGTTGGATGTTTGTTCTTGCCTCACTCTGTTAAGTGTGTTGGATGTTTGTTCTTGCCTCACTCTGTAAAGTGCGTTGGATGCTTGTTCTTGCCTCACTCTGTAAAGTGTGTTGGATGTTTGTTCTTGCCTCACTCTGTAAAGTGTGTTGGATGCTTGTTCTTGCCTCACTCTGTAAAGTGTGTTGGATGTTTGTTCTTGCCTCACTCTGTAAAGTGTGTTGGATGCTTGTTCTTGCTTCATTCTGTTAAGTGTGTTGGATGTTTGTTCTTGCCTCACTCTGTAAAGTGTGTTGGATGTTTGTTCTTGCCTCATTCTGGAAAGTGTGTTGGATGTTTGTTCTTGCCTCATTCTGTAAAGTGTGTTGGATGTTTGTTCTTGCCTCACTCTGTAAAGTGTGTTGGATGTTTGTTCTTGCCTCATTCTGTAAAGTGTGTTGGATGCTTGTTCTTGCCTCATTCTGTTAAGTGTGTTGGATGTTTGTTCTTGCCTCACTCTGTAAAGTGTGTTGGATGTTTGTTCTTGCCTCACTCTGTAAAGTGTGTTGGATGCTTGTTCTTGCCTCACTCTGTAAAGTGTGTTGGATGTTTGTTCTTGCCTCACTCTGTAAAGTGTGTTGGATGTTTGTTCTTGCCTCATTCTGTAAAGTGTGTTGGATGCTTGTTCTTGCCTCACTCTGTAAAGTGTGTTGGATGTTTGTTCTTGCCTCACTCTGTAAAGTGTGTTGGATGCTTGTTCTTGCCTCATTCTGTTAAGTGTGTTGGATGTTTGTTCTTGCCTCACTCTGTAAAGTGTGTTGGATGTTTGTTCTTGCCTCATTCTGTAAAGTGTGTTGGATGTTTGTTCTTGCCTCATTCTGTTAAGTGTGTTGGATGTTTGTTCTTGCCTCATTCTGTAAAGTGTGTTGGATGTTTGTTCTTGCCTCACTCTGTAAAGTGTGTTGGATGCGTGTTCTTGCCTCACTCTGTAAAGTGTGTTGGATGCTTGTTCTTGCCTCACTCTGTAAAGTGTGTTGGATGCTTGTTCTTGCCTCACTCTGTAAAGTGTGTTGGATGTTTGTTCTTGCCTCACTCTGTAAAGTGTGTTGGATGTTTGTTCTTGCCTCACTCTGTAAAGTGTGTTGGATGTTTGTTCTTGCCTCACTCTGTAAAGTGTGTTGGATGTTTGTTCTTGCCTCACTCTGTAAAGTGTGTTGGATGTTTGTTCTTGCCTCATTCTGTAAAGTGTGTTGGATGCTTGTTCTTGCCTCACTCTGTAAAGTGTGTTGGATGTTTGTTCTTGCCTCACTCTGTAAAGTGTGTTGGATGCTTGTTCTTGCCTCACTCTGTAAAGTGTGTTGGATGTTTGTTCTTGCCTCACTCTGTAAAGTGTGTTGGATGTTTGTTCTTGCCTCACTCTGTAAAGTGTGTTGGATGCTTGTTCTTGCCTCACTCTGTAAAGTGTGTTGGATGTTTGTTCTTGCCTCACTCTGTAAAGTGTGTTGGATGTTTGTTCTTGCCTCATTCTGTAAAGTGTGTTGGATGCTTGTTCTTGCCTCACTCTGTAAAGTGTGTTGGATGTTTGTTCTTGCCTCACTCTGTAAAGTGTGTTGGATGCTTGTTCTTGCTTCATTCTGTTAAGTGTGTTGGATGTTTGTTCTTGCCTCACTCTGTAAAGTGTGTTGGATGTTTGTTCTTGCCTCATTCTGTAAATTGTGTTGGATGTTTGTTCTTGCCTCATTCTGTAAAGTGTGTTGGATGTTTGTTCTTGCCTCACTCTGTAAAGTGTGTTGGATGTTTGTTCTTGCCTCATTCTGTAAAGTGTGTTGGATGCTTGTTCTTGCCTCATTCTGTTAAGTGTGTTGGATGTTTGTTCTTGCCTCACTCTGTAAAGTGTGTTGGATGTTTGTTCTTGCCTCACTCTGTAAAGTGTGTTGGATGCTTGTTCTTGCCTCACTCTGTAAAGTGTGTTGGATGTTTGTTCTTGCCTCACTCTGTAAAGTGTGTTGGATGTTTGTTCTTGCCTCACTCTGTAAAGTGTGTTGGATGTTTGTTCTTGCCTCACTCTGTAAAGTGTGTTGGATGTTTGTTCTTGCCTCACTCTGTAAAGTGTGTTGGATGCTTGTTCTTGCCTCACTCTGTAAAGTGTGTTGGATGCTTGTTCTTGCCTCACTCTGTAAAGTGCGTTGGATGTTTGTTCTTGCCTCACTCTGTTAAGTGTGTTGGATGTTTGTTCTTGCCTCACTCTGTAAAGTGCGTTGGATGCTTGTTCTTGCCTCACTCTGTAAAGTGTGTTGGATGTTTGTTCTTGCCTCACTCTGTAAAGTGTGTTGGATGTTTGTTCTTGCCTCACTCTGTAAAGTGTGTTGGATGCTTGTTCTTGCTTCATTCTGTAAAGTGTGTTGGATGTTTGTTCTTGCCTCACTCTGTAAAGTGTGTTGGATGTTTGTTCTTGCCTCACTCTGTAAAGTGTGTTGGATGTTTGTTCTTGCCTCATTCTGTAAAGTGTATTGGATGTTTGTTCTTGCCTCATTCTGTAAAGTGTGTTGGATGTTTGTTCTTGCCTCACTCTGTAAAGTGTGTTGGATGTTTGTTCTTGCCTCATTCTGTAAAGTGTGTTGGATGCTTGTTCTTGCCTCACTCTGTAAAGTGTGTTGGATGCGTGTTCTTGCCTCACTCTGTAAAGTGTGTTGGATGTTTGTTCTTGCCTCACTCTGTAAAGTGTGTTGGATGCTTGTTCTTGCCTCACTCTGTAAAGTGTGTTGGATGCTTGTTCTTGCCTCACTCTGTAAAGTGTGTTGGATGTTTGTTCTTGCCTCACTCTGTAAAGTGTGTTGGATGTTTGTTCTTGCCTCACTCTGTAAAGTGTGTTGGATGTTTGTTCTTGCCTCACTCTGTAAAGTGTGTTGGATGCTTGTTCTTGCCTCACTCTGTAAAGTGTGTTGGATGCTTGTTCTTGCCTCATTCTGTTAAGTGTGTTGGATGTTTGTTCTTGCCTAACTCTGTAAAGTGTGTTGGATGTTTGTTCTTGCCTCACTCTGTAAAGTGTGTTGGATGTTTGTTCTTGCCTCACTCTGTAAAGTGTGTTGGATGTTTGTTCTTGCCTCACTCTGTAAAGTGTGTTGGATGTTTGTTCTTGCCTCACTCTGTAAAGTGTGTTGGATGCTTGTTCTTGCCTCACTCTGTAAAGTGTGTTGGATGCTTGTTCTTGCCTCACTCTGTAAAGTGCGTTGGATGTTTGTTCTTGCCTCACTCTGTTAAGTGTGTTGGATGTTTGTTCTTGCCTCACTCTGTTAAGTGTGTTGGATGTTTGTTCTTGCCTCACTCTGTAAAGTGTGTTGGATGTTTGTTCTTGCCTCATTCTGTAAATTGTGTTGGATGTTTGTTCTTGCCTCATTCTGTAAAGTGTGTTGGATGTTTGTTCTTGCCTCACTCTGTAAAGTGTGTTGGATGTTTGTTCTTGCCTCATTCTGTAAAGTGTGTTGGATGCTTGTTCTTGCCTCATTCTGTTAAGTGTGTTGGATGTTTGTTCTTGCCTCACTCTGTAAAGTGTGTTGGATGTTTGTTCTTGCCTCACTCTGTAAAGTGTGTTGGATGCTTGTTCTTGCCTCACTCTGTAAAGTGTGTTGGATGTTTGTTCTTGCCTCACTCTGTAAAGTGTGTTGGATGTTTGTTCTTGCCTCACTCTGTAAAGTGTGTTGGATGTTTGTTCTTGCCTCACTCTGTAAAGTGTGTTGGATGTTTGTTCTTGCCTCACTCTGTAAAGTGTGTTGGATGCTTGTTCTTGCCTCACTCTGTAAAGTGTGTTGGATGCTTGTTCTTGCCTCACTCTGTAAAGTGCGTTGGATGTTTGTTCTTGCCTCACTCTGTTAAGTGTGTTGGATGTTTGTTCTTGCCTCACTCTGTAAAGTGCGTTGGATGCTTGTTCTTGCCTCACTCTGTAAAGTGTGTTGGATGTTTGTTCTTGCCTCACTCTGTAAAGTGTGTTGGATGTTTGTTCTTGCCTCACTCTGTAAAGTGTGTTGGATGCTTGTTCTTGCTTCATTCTGTAAAGTGTGTTGGATGTTTGTTCTTGCCTCACTCTGTAAAGTGTGTTGGATGTTTGTTCTTGCCTCACTCTGTAAAGTGTGTTGGATGTTTGTTCTTGCCTCATTCTGTAAAGTGTATTGGATGTTTGTTCTTGCCTCATTCTGTAAAGTGTGTTGGATGTTTGTTCTTGCCTCACTCTGTAAAGTGTGTTGGATGTTTGTTCTTGCCTCATTCTGTAAAGTGTGTTGGATGCTTGTTCTTGCCTCACTCTGTAAAGTGTGTTGGATGCGTGTTCTTGCCTCACTCTGTAAAGTGTGTTGGATGTTTGTTCTTGCCTCACTCTGTAAAGTGTGTTGGATGCTTGTTCTTGCCTCACTCTGTAAAGTGTGTTGGATGCTTGTTCTTGCCTCACTCTGTAAAGTGTGTTGGATGTTTGTTCTTGCCTCACTCTGTAAAGTGTGTTGGATGTTTGTTCTTGCCTCACTCTGTAAAGTGTGTTGGATGTTTGTTCTTGCCTCACTCTGTAAAGTGTGTTGGATGCTTGTTCTTGCCTCACTCTGTAAAGTGTGTTGGATGCTTGTTCTTGCCTCATTCTGTTAAGTGTGTTGGATGTTTGTTCTTGCCTAACTCTGTAAAGTGTGTTGGATGTTTGTTCTTGCCTCACTCTGTAAAGTGTGTTGGATGTTTGTTCTTGCCTCACTCTGTAAAGTGTGTTGGATGTTTGTTCTTGCCTCACTCTGTAAAGTGTGTTGGATGTTTGTTCTTGCCTCACTCTGTAAAGTGTGTTGGATGCTTGTTCTTGCCTCACTCTGTAAAGTGTGTTGGATGCTTGTTCTTGCCTCACTCTGTAAAGTGCGTTGGATGTTTGTTCTTGCCTCACTCTGTTAAGTGTGTTGGATGTTTGTTCTTGCCTCACTCTGTAAAGTGCGTTGGATGCTTGTTCTTGCCTCATTCTGTAAAGTGTGTTGGATGCTTGTTCTTGCCTCACTCTGTAAAGTGTGTTGGATGTGTGTTCTTGCCTCACTCTGTAAAGTGTGTTGGATGTTTGTTCTTGCCTCACTCTGTAAAGTGTGTTGGATGCTTGTTCTTGCCTCACTCTGTAAAGTGTGTTGGATGCTTGTTCTTGCCTCACTCTGTAAAGTGTGTTGGATGTTTGTTCTTGCCTCACTCTGTAAAGTGTGTTGGATGTTTGTTCTTGCCTCACTCTGTAAAGTGTGTTGGATGTTTGTTCTTGCCTCACTCTGTAAAGTGTGTTGGATGCTTGTTCTTGCCTCACTCTGTAAAGTGTGTTGGATGCTTGTTCTTGCCTCATTCTGTTAAGTGTGTTGGATGTTTGTTCTTGCCTAACTCTGTAAAGTGTGTTGGATGTTTGTTCTTGCCTCACTCTGTAAAGTGTGTTGGATGTTTGTTCTTGCCTCACTCTGTAAAGTGTGTTGGATGTTTGTTCTTGCCTCACTCTGTAAAGTGTGTTGGATGTTTGTTCTTGCCTCACTCTGTAAAGTGTGTTGGATGCTTGTTCTTGCCTCACTCTGTAAAGTGTGTTGGATGCTTGTTCTTGCCTCACTCTGTAAAGTGCGTTGGATGTTTGTTCTTGCCTCACTCTGTTAAGTGTGTTGGATGTTTGTTCTTGCCTCACTCTGTAAAGTGCGTTGGATGCTTGTTCTTGCCTCATTCTGTAAAGTGTGTTGGATGCTTGTTCTTGCCTCACTCTGTAAAGTGTGTTGGATGCGTGTTCTTGCCTCACTCTGTAAAGTGTGTTGGATGTTTGTTCTTGCCTGACTCTGTAAAGTGTGTTGGATGCTTGTTCTTGCCTCACTCTGTAAAGTGTGTTGGATGCTTGTTCTTGCCTCACTCTGTAAAGTGTGTTGGATGTTTGTTCTTGCCTCACTCTGTAAATTGTGTTGGATGTTTGTTCTTGCCTCACTCTGTAAAGTGTGTTGGATGTTTGTTCTTGCCTCACTCTGTAAAGTGTGTTGGATGTTTGTTCTTGCCTCACTCTGTAAAGTGTGTTGGATGCTTGTTCTTGCCTCACTCTGTAAAGTGTGTTGGATGCTTGTTCTTGCCTCATTCTGTTAAGTGTGTTGGATGTTTGTTCTTGCCTCACTCTGTAAAGTGTGTTGGATGTTTGTTCTTGCCTCACTCTGTAAAGTGTGTTGGATGTTTGTTCTTGCCTCACTCTGTAAAGTGTGTTGGATGTTTGTTCTTGCCTCACTCTGTAAAGTGTGTTGGATGTTTGTTCTTGCCTCACTCTGTAAAGTGTGTTGGATGCTTGTTCTTGCCTCACTCTGTAAAGTGTGTTGGATGCTTGTTCTTGCCTCACTCTGTAAAGTGCGTTGGATGTTTGTTCTTGCCTCACTCTGTTAAGTGTGTTGGATGTTTGTTCTTGCCTCACTCTGTAAAGTGCGTTGGATGCTTGTTCTTGCCTCACTCTGTAAAGTGTGTTGGATGTTTGTTCTTGCCTCACTCTGTAAAGTGTGTTGGATGCTTGTTCTTGCCTCACTCTGTAAAGTGCGTTGGATGTTTGTTCTTGCCTCTCTCTGTAAAGTGTGTTGGATGTTTGTTCTTGCCTCACTCTGTAAAGTGTGTTGGATGCTTGTTCTTGCCTCACTCTGTAAAGTGTGTTGGATGCTTGTTCTTGCTTCATTCTGTAAAGTGTGTTGGATGTTTGTTCTTGCCTCACTCTGTAAAGTGCGTTGGATGCTTGTTCTTGCCTCACTCTGTAAAGTGCGTTGGATGCTTGTTCTTGCCTCACTCTGTAAAGTGTGTTGGATGCTTGTTCTTGCTTCATTCTGTAAAGTGTGTTGGATGTTTGTTCTTGCCTCACTCTGTAAAGTGTGTTGGATGTTTGTTCTTGCCTCACTCTGTAAAGTGTGTTGGATGCTTGTTCTTGCCTCACTCTGTAAAGTGTGTTGGATGTTTGTTCTTGCCTCACTCTGTAAAGTGTGTTGGATGCTTGTTCTTGCTTCATTCTGTTAAGTGTGTTGGATGTTTGTTCTTGCCTCACTCTGTAAAGTGTGTTGGATGTTTGTTCTTGCCTCATTCTGTAAAGTGTGTTGGATGTTTGTTCTTGCCTCATTCTGTAAAGTGTGTTGGATGTTTGTTCTTGCCTCACTCTGTAAAGTGTGTTGGATGTTTGTTCTTGCCTCATTCTGTAAAGTGTGTTGGATGCTTGTTCTTGCCTCATTCTGTTAAGTGTGTTGGATGTTTGTTCTTGCCTCACTCTGTAAAGTGTGTTGGATGTTTGTTCTTGCCTCACTCTGTAAAGTGTGTTGGATGCTTGTTCTTGCCTCACTCTGTAAAGTGTGTTGGATGTTTGTTCTTGCCTCACTCTGTAAAGTGTGTTGGATGTTTGTTCTTGCCTCATTCTGTAAAGTGTGTTGGATGCTTGTTCTTGCCTCACTCTGTAAAGTGTGTTGGATGTTTGTTCTTGCCTCACTCTGTAAAGTGTGTTGGATGCTTGTTCTTGCCTCACTCTGTAAAGTGTGTTGGATGTTTGTTCTTGCCTCATTCTGTAAAGTGTGTTGGATGTTTGTTCTTGCCTCACTCTGTAAAGTGTGTTGGATGCGTGTTCTTGCCTCACTCTGTAAAATGTGTTGGATGTTTGTTCTTGCCTCACTCTGTAAAGTGTGTTGGATGCTTGTTCTTGCCTCACTCTGTAAAGTGTGTTGGATGTTTGTTCTTGCCTCATTCTGTAAAGTGTGTTGGATGCTTGTTCTTGCCTCATTCTGTTAAGTGTGTTGGATGTTTGTTCTTGCCTCACTCTGTAAAGTGTGTTGGATGTTTGTTCTTGCCTCACTCTGTAAAGTGTGTTGGATGCTTGTTCTTGCCTCACTCTGTAAAGTGTGTTGGATGTTTGTTCTTGCCTCACTCTGTAAAGTGTGTTGGATGTTTGTTCTTGCCTCATTCTGTAAAGTGTGTTGGATGCTTGTTCTTGCCTCACTCTGTAAAGTGTGTTGGATGTTTGTTCTTGCCTCACTCTGTAAAGTGTGTTGGATGCTTGTTCTTGCCTCACTCTGTAAAGTGTGTTGGATGTTTGTTCTTGCCTCACTCTGTAAAGTGTGTTGGATGCTTGTTCTTGCCTCACTCTGTAAAGTGTGTTGGATGCTTGTTCTTGCCTCACTCTGTAAAGTGTGTTGGATGTTTGTTCTTGCCTCACTCTGTAAAGTGTGTTGGATGTTTGTTCTTGCCTCACTCTGTAAAGTGTGTTGGATGTTTGTTCTTGCCTCACTCTGTAAAGTGTGTTGGATGTTTGTTCTTGCCTCACTCTGTAAAGTGTGTTGGATGCTTGTTCTTGCCTCACTCTGTAAAGTGTGTTGGATGCTTGTTCTTGCCTCACTCTGTAAAGTGTGTTGGATGCTTGTTCTTGCCTCACTCTGTAAAGTGTGTTGGATGTTTGTTCTTGCCTCACTCTGTAAAGTGTGTTGGATGCTTGTTCTTGCCTCACTCTGTAAAGTGTGTTGGATGTTTGTTCTTGCCTCATTCTGTAAAGTGTGTTGGATGTTTGTTCTTGCCTCACTCTGTAAAGTGTGTTGGATGCGTGTTCTTGCCTCACTCTGTAAAGTGTGTTGGATGTTTGTTCTTGCCTCACTCTGTAAAGTGTGTTGGATGCTTGTTCTTGCCTCACTCTGTAAAGTGTGTTGGATGTTTGTTCTTGCCTCACTCTGTAAAGTGTGTTGGATGTTTGTTCTTGCCTCACTCTGTAAAGTGTGTTGGATGTTTGTTCTTGCCTCACTCTGTAAAGTGTGTTGGATGCTTGTTCTTGCCTCACTCTGTAAAGTGTGTTGGATGTTTGTTCTTGCCTCACTCTGTAAAGTGTGTTGGATGTTTGTTCTTGCCTCATTCTGTAAAGTGTGTTGGATGCTTGTTCTTGCCTCACTCTGTAAAGTGTGTTGGATGTTTGTTCTTGCCTCACTCTGTAAAGTGTGTTGGATGTTTGTTCTTGCCTCACTCTGTAAAGTGTGTTGGATGTTTGTTCTTGCCTCATTCTGTAAAGTGTGTTGGATGTTTGTTCTTGCCTCACTCTGTAAAGTGTTTTGGATGTTTGTTCTTGCCTCACTCTGTAAAGTGTGTTGGATGCTTGTTCTTGCCTCACTCTGTAAAGTGTGTTGGATGTTTGTTCTTGCCTCACTCTGTAAAGTGTGTTGGATGTTTGTTCTTGCCTCACTCTGTAAAATGTGTTGGATGTTTGTTCTTGCCTCACTCTGTAAAGTGTGTTGGATGTTTGTTCTTGCCTCACTCTGTAAAGTGTGTTGGATGTTTGTTCTTGCCTCACTCTGTAAAGTGTGTTGGATGTTTGATTCAGTGAACCTCGTTCACAAACAAGGTTCACTAAATCTGAAGTGGGAAGAGGAGACAGACAAGTACAGAAGCAAACAACCCGATAACCTTCCGCACTGAACGGACTCAGAACCCGATAACCTTCCGCACCGAACGGACTCAGAACCCGATAACCTTCCGCACCGAACGGACTCAGAACCCGATAACCTATCGCACTGAACGGACTCAGAACCCGATAACCTTCCGCACTGAACGGAATCAGAACCCGATAACCTTCCGCACTGAACGGACTCAGAACCCGATAACCTTCCGCACTGAACGGACTCAGAACCCGATAACCTTCCGCACTGAACGGACTCAGAAACCGATAACCTTCCGCACTGAACGGAATCAGAACCCGATAACCTTCCGCACTGAACGGAATCAGAACCCGATAACCTTCCGCACTGAACGGACTCAGAACCCGATAACCTTCCGCACTGAACGGACTCAAAACCCGATAACCTTCCGCACCGAACGGTGCTGTCTTCTCAAATACAGGTGAAGTCGGAAGTTTACATACACTTAGGTGTGAGTCATTAAAACTCGTTTTTCAACCACCAATTTCTTGTTAGGACATCTACTTTGTGCATGACACAAGTAATTTTTACAACAATTGTTTACAGAAAGATAATTTCACAGAGTGAATTATATCACAATTACAGTGGATCAGAAGTTTACTTTGCCTTTAAACAGCTCGGAAAATTCCAGAAAATGTCATGGATTTAGAAGCCAGGGTAATTGACATCATTTGAGGCAATTTGGAGGTGTACCTGTGGATGTATTTCAAGGCCTACCTTCAAACTCAGTGCCAATTTGCTTGACATCATGGGAAAATCTAAAGAAATCAGCTAAGACCTCAGAAAAAAAATTGTAGGCCTCCACAATCTGGTTCATCCCTGGGAACAATTTCCAAACGCCTGAAGGTACTACGTTCATCTGTACAAACACGAGTATGCAAGTATAAACACCATGGGACCACGCAGCCGTCATACCGCTCAGGAAGGAGATGCGTTCTGTCTCCTAGAGATGAACGTACTTTGGTGTGAAAAGTGCAAATCAATCCCAGAACAACAGCAAAGGACTTTGTTTAGATGCTGGAGGAAACCGGTACAAAAGTATCTATATCCACAGTAAAACGAGTCATATATCAACATAACCTGAAAGGCCGCTCAGCAATGAAGAAGCCACTGCTACAAAACAGCCATGAAAAAGTCAGACTACAGTTTGCAACTGCACATGGGGACAAAGATTGTACTTTTTGGAGAAATGTCCTCTGGTCTGATGAAACAAAAAAATTGAATTGTTTGGCCATAATAAAAAAGAAGGACCAAGGCACTCTTCATATAATTAATTAAAATGCCTTCATTAACCTGTTTGGGATAGCCCCCCTTTTTCTCAATTTCCGCCTGAAAACATACCCTAATCTAACTGCTTGTAGCTCAGGCCTAGAAGGAAGGATATGCATATTCTTGGTATCATTTGAAAGGAAACATTCTGGAGTTTGTGTAAATGTGAATTGAATGTAGGAGAATATAACACAATAGATCTGGTAGAAGAAAATACAAGGAAATCAACAGACGTTTTTTGTTCTTTTACTGTTGTTGCATCTTTAAAAATCAACAAGAAAGGCCAAACATTCAGTTATGATACTGGGGATCATTTCAAATGAGAACATAGGTAGGCAACAGTATTTTACCAAAGTTTCAGATGGATACATTCAGGAATGAGTGAGGTACATGCCATTGAGCATGAAGTCAACCAGGTGTCCCTCACAAGTTTCCCAAATGTACCCAAGTGGCCGAATTGGTACAATGATACAATGATACAAATACCTATATACAAAATACAAAACAATTATTCTAACATACCCCAAAAAATATATATTTGAAAAATTCAAGAAAAAAAAATGAATATTTCAAAAAAATAAAAAAATAACAAGGGTAACTATTTACACTTCAATGTTCAATCATGTGAAGACTCTCTGTCCTCTACACAATGTTGCGCTCCTGATGCCATATCCCATAGCAGTCTCTCTCTGGTGGGAAACAGAGGGTCACAGCACAGGTGGTGCAGGTGACAGGGGACTTCTTGTGGCACAGGGCACAACGAAGCCGCCCTACTGAGCCCCTTTTTCCCTGAGGCACATCCCTGCCTGCAATGATGAACTTCAGCATGTGCGTACCGCTGGTTGGAGCAGAAGGGACAGAGGTAGAGGGGACAGAAGGTGCTACAGTGTTCTTGCTGTAGTTAGCAAGCTCCTGGATGAGCTGCTCCCTAAAGGGTAGCTGTGAGATGGGGGGCTGTCCACAGTTCTTGGCCATTTCCTTCTGGAGGATGAAGGAATTCACCACAGCAATGTCAATAAAATGATAGAATAGAGTTTTGTACCATTTCATGGTCTTGTGAAGTACATTATAGTAGCCTATCAGAGCATCCGATAGGTCTACACCCCCCATGCTCTTGTTGTAATCCCTCACAGCATCTGGAATGGGGACATTTCTGGCAGTCCAAGCGCCTGTAGGACCTTTCAACCGTCGAACAACGTGATCCCCACCGAACGACTTGTGAATAGTGGAACACATGACTACCTCTCGAGTGTCCATCCACTTCACAAACAGCAAACCATCTTCACGGATCCATCTCATGGTACCCCGCTCAGCCCGCTTAGGCATGTCGTTCACCCTGGTTTTTGGAAAACCCACTCTGTTGGTCCGAATGGTGCCACAGGCCCACCACTCCAGCTTCCTCAGGTCTGTGAACAGGGTAGGGCTTGTGTAGAAGTTGTCTACAAATAGTTTGTAGCCCTTCCCCAGCAGCTGGAAATCTAATAACTGCATCACAGAGTCATAACTGAGTCCCTTACCGCTCGCACAAGTGTTCTTCCCCTCATAGACAAAAAAATTGCACGTGTATGCACACGCAGAATCGGCCAAAACAAACAGCTTGTAACCCCATTTTGTCGGTTTGTTGCGCATGTACTGTTTTAGGCCAATTCTGGCCTTTGAGGCTACCATTCTCTCATCTATGGAAAGGTTCTGGGCGGGCTGAAAATAGGTCTTGCATGCCTCAACGATATCATGGTAGAGAGGTTTAATCTTGCATAGTTTATCAAACCCTGCTGTGCCTCGTTTCGCCTCGTTGTCCTTATCAACCTCTGGGTCACTAATGTGAAGTGCCCGTGAAATTGTCAGAAACCTCTTACAAGACATGACCGTTGAGGGGAAAGGCAGTTGATAGAGGGGTGCAGTTTTCCAGTAGTCTTTCAGGGTTTTCAACTTCACCACCCCCATGTAGATGACCATAGACAGGTAGCAAAACAGATCTGAAATGGAAATGTCCTTCCATGCCTCTGTCTTGCCTTCCTGCTTCTTAGCCCCATATTTATTAGTGTTCATCACCAGGGTATCAACAACTGCCGAGGTGAAGAACAACTGGAAAAGTTGCATGGGGCTGTATTTAGAAGTTGGGTCCAATTGAGGGCCTACTGGGCGTTTTGGGCGGAAAAGTGGAGATGGTGGGGCCACATCCTCCTCAAGAACAGAGTGCCAACGGTCCTCCTCCGCTCTGGCAGGTTCCACGCTGGACGGTTCCACGCTGCCCTTCCTCCGCTTCTTTGCCGCCGTCTTACCACCCCTTGATGGCCGGGCGGGGGTAGGTGTGGTGCCGGATACAGCAGGGGTCCAGCTGGATGGACCAGCTTCAGTGGGGGATTTGCACCTTGGCTCCCAATCAGAATCGCTGGGACTGTGAAATAAAGACAGACACATATTATATATACACAATTTGTGACCATGGTGAGGTTTTGTCCATTGCATTTTAGATAAATAATACATGTAAACAATTAGGTAATAATTATACAGACACATATTATAGAAGCACAATTTGTGACCATGGTGAGGTTTTGTCCAGACACACAGACATACACCCACAATGTAGAGCAATATGTACTTTCTACATTTCAATATACCTCTGTACTTTATATTTCATGTCCTAGTCATATTTTTATATAAGGCAAATAAAATACAAATATCTCAAACAACTCAAATGAATTATATTTGATATTACTAATTTCAAACAATGTTACTCACCGATCCAAAACTGGGTCTTCACCGTGTAGAAACATGTCTTCAAATTCTGAATCAACGGATTCAATCTCACTGGATTCATTTAGATGTTCACTATCACTATCTCTGTCTAGTTCTTCAATTATATCGTGCAAGTCTGTGTACTTGGTCTTCGTCTTTGATTTGGCTGATTTATTTGCCATTATTGTGCCTTGAAAATGCTCCAAAAAAAACTTTTGCGGCGCGTAAAACGGCGAGGCTCCTTCTTGTAGGATTTTCAATGGCGAATAGCTGTGTGTACGCATGGCTTTACAACGAAG
This sequence comes from Salvelinus alpinus, assembly GCF_045679555.1. Taxonomy (NCBI): domain Eukaryota; kingdom Metazoa; phylum Chordata; class Actinopteri; order Salmoniformes; family Salmonidae; genus Salvelinus; species Salvelinus alpinus. The sequence goes on along the minus strand of NC_092087.1, from coordinate 32,540,982 downwards.
CCTATTATTTCCGGGTCGAACCATTGCATGTCCCCATGTACCTCAGTTCATTGGCTATCTATCCAGATAGATTTCAAGAAGATCAGTGGTCATTGGTCCGAAATACAGTCAATCAACGAAGAACAGGTCAATCGATTGGCGCGTAATGAGGTCGTTGTTTGGTGTGTTCAAATCAATTTTTTTCGGTCAATATGTCCCGGGAAAAGAACCATGAAGTTTGGTTGTTTTACTAACAAACCGAGGATTGCAATGAAACCGAACATGACTTGATAAACGTCCGTTTAGAGTGAGTAATTACAATGAATGTTACGTCCAAAGTTGAAGGACGCTGAATTTTCCACACAAGCCGTTTACAAAATGTTTCGTGTTAGGCTATAAAAATGGATTATATCGAACAAAACGCCACTTCATTGTTTCGTCGTGACCTTTAGGATTGCCAAAAGAAGAAAATTTCCTAAGGTAATTGATGATTTTTATTGCTATTTCAGACTTTCGTGACTAATGTACTTTGTTGTAACTGTACCTAATGTGTTGTTTACTGATCGATAATCGCTTTTGCAGTGAAGCTTTTCGAAATCGGACATATTGGCTAGATTAACAAGAGGTATAGCTTTGATATGGTGTATAACACTTCTGATTTAATTGAAGCTAAATATTTATAATTATGTCATTTCGCCATTTTTTTTTTTTTCTTTGTGAAACGTTCCGCTAGCGGAACCCCAGTCCTAGACAGGCTAAGCAGGTTATTTCCCTCTGTTGTCAGAGCTGTGAACTGGAGCACTCACAGGTATTCACTGTAAATATGGTCCCAAACTCTGCTCTGTAAAGATGGTCCCAAACTCTGCTCTGTAAAGATGGTCCCAAACTCTGCTCTGTAAAGATGGTCCCAAGCTCTGCCCTGTAAAGATGGTCCCAAACTCTGCTCTGTAAAGATTGTCCCATGCTCTGCTCTGTAAAGATGGTCGAAACTCTGCTCTGTAAAGATGGTCCCATGCTCTGCTCTGTAAAGATTGTCCCATGCTCTGCTCTGTAAAGATGGTCCCAAACTCTGCACTGTAAAGATGGTCCCACGCTCTGCTCTGTAAAGATGGTCCCACGCTCTGCTCTGTAAAGATGGTCCCAAACTCTGCACTGTAAAGATGGTCCCACGCTCTGCTCTGTAAAGATGGTCCCACGCTCTGCTCTGTAAAGATGGTCCCAAACTCTGCTCTGTAAAGATGGTCCCATGCTCTGCTCTGTAAAGATTGTCCCACGCTCTGCTCTGTAAAGATGGTCCCACACTCTGCCCTGTAAAGATGGTCCCAAACTCTGCTCTGTTAAGATGGTCCCAAACTCTGCCCTGTAAAGATGGTCCCAAACTCTGCCCTGTAAAGATTGTCCCAAACTCTGCCCTGTAAAGATGGTCCCAAACTCGGCCCTGTAAAGATGGTCCCACGCTCTGCTCTGTAAAGATGGTCCCACGCTCTGCTCTGTAAAGATGGTCCCAAACTCTGCTCTGTAAAGATGGTCCCACGCTCTGCTCTGTAAAGATGGTCCCACACTCTGCCCTGTAAAGATGGTCCCAAACTCTGCCCTGTAAAGATGGTCCCAAACTCTGCTCTGTAAAGATGGTCCCAAACTCTGCTCTGTAAAGATGGTCCCAAACTCTGCTCTGTAAAGATGGTCCCAAACTCTGACCTGTAAAGATGGTCCCAAACTCTGCCCTGTAAAGATGGTCCCAAACTCTGCTCTGTAAAGATGGTCCCAAACTCTGCCCTGTAAAGATGGTCTCAAACTCTGCCCTGTAAAGATGGTCCCAAACTCTGCCCTGTAAAGATGGTCCCAAACTCTGCTCTGTAAAGATGGTCCCAAACTCTGCTCTGTAAAGATGGTCCCAAGCTCTGCTCTGTAAAGATGGTCCCAAGCTCTGCTCGGTAAACATGGTCCAAAACTCTGCCCTGTAAAGATGGTCACAAACTCTGCCCTGTAAAGATGGTCCCAAACTCTGCTCTGTAAAGATGGTCCCAAACTCTGCCCTGTAAAGATGGTCCCAAACTCTGCTCTGTAAAGATGGTCCCAAACTCTGCTCTGTAATGATGGTCCCAAACTCTGCTCTGTAATGATGGTCCCAAACTCTGCTCTGTAAAGATGGTCCCAAACTCTGCTCTGTAAAGATGGTCCCAAACTCTGCTCTGTAATGATGGTCCCAAACTCTGCTCTGTAATGATGGTCCCAAGCTCTGCTCTGTAAAGATGGTCCCAAACTCTGCTCGGTAATGATGGTCCCAAACTCTGCTCTGTAATGATGGTCCCAAGCTCTGCTCTGTAAAGATGGTCCCAAACTCTGCTCTGTAATGATGGTCCCAAGCTCTGCTCTGTAAAGATGGTCCCAAACTCGGCTCTGTAAAGATGGTCCCAAACTCTGCTCCGAAAAGATGGTCCCAAACTCTGCTCTTTGGGGGCCTTTAACAGTGTGGAAGTGTGGATAGTTGGTCAATTCAAAGGACTCCTGGGAAGCTTATTCCTATGACCAGGATATAATTTATTTACAATAGTCAGGTGTATTCAGGATGCTTTGAACGTTGAACGAACATTCAAAACTTGACGACTTGGTTTGAAGTACTAAATGTACAAACAAGATACTTGAGTCATTTCAATATATCCTTTTCTCATGTTTATGACTTACAACTCTGTCCAGGACAGTTTGAAACAAGTTTCACCATCAAAACTGTGAAGAAGCAAATGAATAGAAGAAGTATGGAGAGTAACAGTAATGTTCTTCCTGACACAAGCACACTAATTACCCTATTAGTGAGAATTGTTCCACTAACTTACATTAGCATCTTTTTCCAGAAAGTGATTAGCTCAATTGATAGCACATTAGATTACTTCTGAAAGGATGAGAATTGGATGTTCATGATGGATTAGAAATGCCTTATGTGTGTCTATAAATTCCTGTCTGTCGTGTAAACTAATTAATATGGTGGTTGGCAACCCAACACAGTGGCCTGGTGGTTAGAATGTCCACCCTGAGATTAGAAGGTTGGGAGTTTGAAACCTGGCTGAGTCACACCAAAGACTGTAAAAACAGGACCAGATGTGTCTGTGCCTGACACTCAGCAATGATGACATTATGCTAATTACATTTAGACTCTAGGTATAATCATGATCTATTTTTTCCCTTCAAATTGTTAAGCTAACAAGGGATACGCTTTTTGCCCTTTTTTCTGACAAGGGGTACGGCGTACCCCGACATACCCCCTCAATTTGAACACAGTGTCCTGCACCTGTTAAATCTGATGATGAACATACACTAGATGTATTTACAGTGTCAATACCTGTCATGATATCTGCTCACCTTAATACCATATTCACCCACTGAGCTAAAGACTATGCATTATCTCTGGAAGATAACACAAGTCATCAGTCTCAACCAGGGTTTGATACCAGGACAGTTAAATTAATGATTTGACCCAGATCACAGAGTTGATTAACAGCTGCAGCGGTTGTTATGGGAGATGAGGAGGTCCATCAGGGGGAGATTGTGATCGTCCTGCCTCAGCCTCAGTGTTCACTGTCTGCTGTGTTTCATTCACTCACCCTGTTCAATAGGATTACACCTCTCCCTGGCAACAGGTGATACACCGAGAAAAACTCTCAATTTGATTTTCCTATTGGCTGAGCTGAAACAGAAGAGTGATGGGACTTTCCAAACCCCGGCCTTTGAGTAGGGGAAGTGTAAACAACCAGGTCTCTAGTCTGAACCCAGGATGAGGGTTGGAATGAGGAAGAAGTGACCGCTGAGTAGAAACACTAGTGGTGTTAGAACAGGGGCTGCACAGCTCCAGTCCTGTAGAAAACTAGCAGAACTGTTGAAGCCTGGGTTTTGCAGCCCTGCTGTAAAATAGAGCCTATTTTATTCAACACATTGACCAAAGGGCATCATACTTTGAGTTGTAACACTCACTTCCTATAGCAGGTTCTGGCCTGTAAATACCAGGGGAGCAACTTTCACTGGGGACGGGGCACATTCCGAAATTGTCCCCCCCCAGTTTTATGATTGGAATGTGATACAAAACGAGGCAACAGTGTGCTCTAAGACCATGTGGACGCCTCCGAGAGGCCGGGTAGACTGTTTGGAGTGTTTATCTGACTGGATAAAATATATATATGTATATGCCCCCCCACACACTTCTAAAACCAAAGTTGCACCCCTGGTAAATCCTGACGAGTTCATCAACAATACATTTCTCATCCAGGTTAATGGGTGCCAGAGAGAGCACTGTTGGCAAACTGATAATGTGAAACAAACTATCTGGGGTTTCCTGGTCATCATTACCCTTGGCATGCTTTGGGGGTTTAGGTTTGATGACTATATGAAGCTTCATGAAAATACAAAATATGAATGTGACCCTGAGTATAGAGTTGATGAACAGCTGCAGGGGTTGTTATGGGAGATGAGGAGGTCAAGGGGGGTGAAATGTCATAGAGAAGACGGTTCAGTGAACTACAGTTATCTACATGTCATATATTTGATTTACAATCAATCTAAAACATTATACAATATATATCTGTGTATGTACTTAATCTGGGTAGGTTCTCAAAGCCTAAACAGAAATGTGGGTGACGGTGTCTACCTAGTTACAGCTGAGTAAGGATGAAACAAGTGACCTGATTGGTCATATTGTTCAGGAAGCTGCTGCACTTAGAGAAAAAGTTGATTCCCTCCAGTGAAGGTTCACACCAGTCAGAAGGTAACTAACTGCCTGTACAGTACAGTCCTCCTGCATGTCTCTCTGTTGTCTGAACATGAAGCTCTCTGTGATTGTCCTCATCCTCTGCTGTCAGGTCTATGCAGAAGACAAACGTAAGTAAATAGTATTCAGTTGATGAGGGAAATAAAACACTATATTATATAACCAACAACTTGTTTCCAGAGCATTTAATGTTTAAAATGGATAATATTGACCACTGTGACTGAAATGAACACATTAGTGAAGCTCATTGCTTATGGGCTATTAGGGTTAGACCAGGGACAGGGACAGTGTTTGGGTTATAGGTTATAGGGTTAGGGTTAGTTAGTGGATAGTTAACAGTGTCTTGATAGTTAGTTGAACATGTTTAACCACCTGTAGTGGTCGATCCAAATAAAATATTACCACATGATTTTGTCACTAATTCAAACATTGAAGGGTTAAAAGGATGTGTGTTCATGTTGGTAAAGCAGGGTAGTAATATGTAGTAATATGTAGTAATATGTAGTAATATGTAGTAATATGTAGTAATATGTAGTAATATGTAGTAATATGTAGTAATATGTAGTAATATGTAGTAATATGTAGTAATATGTAGTAATATGTCATTAAATAATGTGCTTGTGGCTGAACATCACAACGATGAGCTTCCAGATGTAATGTTCTAACAGGGTTTCATTTGTGTTCTTTTCTCAGTTCTGCATATTGATTTAGCTATTAGTGGATGCAGTGATTCAGATGGAGTGAATATGTATGGACTGGATGGTGAAGAGATGTGGTACGCAGACTTCAAGAAAGGGGAGGGAGTGGTGGCTCTGCCTCCGTTTGTAGATCCAATGAGCTTCCCTGGATTTTATGAACAGGCTGTAGGTAATCAGGAGATTATGAAAGCAAACCTGGCCGTATCTATAAAAGCTTACAAGAACCCACCAGAGACAATAGGTAAGAGAGAGGAAGTAATCTAGAGTGAATGAATCAATAGGATTCAAGTAGTAATATAGTCACCTCACTATAACCTCTATAACTACAACCTCTTATATGTATCATTTATTTAAATTTAACTAGGCAAGTCAGTTAAGAACAAATTATTATTTACAATGACAGCCTCCCGGGGAACGGTGGGTTAACTACCTTGTTCAGGGGCAGAATGACAGATTTGTACCTTGTCAGCTCGGGGATTTGCTCTAGCAACCTTTCAGTTACTAGTCCAACTCTCTAATCAGTAAGCTACCTGCCGCACCATATGTGTTATAGAGCTCCAAATATGATCAGTGTTACAGCCTTTTAGTATTACTACAACAAGCCTGATCAATGCTCCACTACACGTATAGACTAACATCATGTGACCTAATGGCAGATGTAACATTGTTTTAGCCCAACACTATGACAACATAACAAGGAAGAATGAATGTGATATTAAATGTGTTTCCACAGCCCCTCCTCACAGCAGCATCTACCCCAGGGATGATGTGGAGCTGGGGGTGAAGAACACTCTCATCTGCCACGTCAGTGGGTTCTTCCCTCCACCGGTCAGAGTCAGGTGGACCAGGAACAATCAGAATGTGACCGAGGGAGGGCGTATCAGCACCCCCTACCCCAACACCGATGTCACCTTCAACCAGTTCTCCAGTCTGAGCTTCACCCCAGAGGAGGGAGACATCTATGGCTGTACTGTGGAGCACAAGGGCCTTACTGAGCCCCTGACACGGATCTGGGGTGAGATTCCATGCAATTACATTACAATTTACCTGCATTACTTTTTACTTCTTGTAAATATTTAAGTGTCACAAATTCGTTGTTTCAGCCATTTACTCTGCAATTGATAAAATTACCAACAGTTCATCACTTGATGTTATTCCTCTGTGTGTGTGTGCGTGCGTGTGTGTGTGCGTGCGTGCGTGCGTGCGTGCGTGCGTGCGTGCGTGTGTGTGTGTGTGTGTGTGTGTGTGTGTGTGTGTGTGTGTGTGTGTGTGTGTGTGTGTGTGTGTGTGTGTCCGTCCACAGAACCTGAGGTGAGCCAGCCCAGTGTGGGTCCTGCGGTGTTCTGTGGAGTGGGTCTGACTCTGGGGCTGCTGGGAGTGGCTACCGGAACATTCTTCCTCATCAAAGGGAACCAGTGTAACTGAGACTACAGCTGTCAGAGCGTCATGGCAAATCTGTATAAATATAGAGTAGAGAGAGTAGAGTAGTACTTTATTGATCCCAACTTGGGAAATAGTTTTAGAACTCAGCATCATCAATAAATTGCAATGACAAGACCTGTATCAATGACAAACATGTAAAGACACAATACGACACAGAAGAAGACACCAGCACCTTACTAGCCATAAAAGATAGAGACCCGTTTATGGAGAGGGGAGATGTATGTACATGGAATATTAAACTTGTCCCTGCTGCTCAGAAGATTGACTGGGGTGAGGGATTAGCACCGCCAAATTGATGTACTGGTATAAGGGTTTACCTCTGGTTTGAGTTCTAGTTGGTGTTTGTGTTTCATTTTTCCCTTTGTAACCTTTTACATGTTTTTATTAAAGCTTATTAGCCCTGAAACCCCTGGTCTGTGTCTTCTGGTTCCACTGTCACATGTGACACCCCCCCCCCCCCCCCCCACCACAGCACATTCCATTGGGTGTTTGTTTACAGACAAACGGACTTCCCTGATAGTTTTAATATACTATAAACTCCGTAACGTACAACTAATGACTAAAACAATAACAGGGTTCTAAACCAGCCAAGCACTGCATAGTTCCACAAGGGGACAACTTGAGAAAGACAGAAAAACTACTGACAATAGTAGCCTTTGTTTTTGCATGATGTCTTTATGGTAGTCATGTAGGGAGGATTAATCAATGTTTGGACTGACCTGTGTAAGATATGTTTTACTCATTAAGATGTACTTTGTTTTCTACCTACCGTCATGTCCAACCTACTACAATTTAACATTTGAGTCATTTTGCAGATGCTCTTATCCAGAGCAGTGGGTGCATACATTTTCATAGTACACTTTTCCATACTATTAATGTAAATGTTTTATACTAAAACTAAGGAGTGTGTGATTTAATTAGGTTAGACGTTAATTCATATAGGCTACACAGCTACCAAATATACATTGTTGATTGAGGCTGCCTGGAGTGCCAGATGGGAGGAATTAGCACTTTTGGGACTATTTTGATTTTCTATTACACCAGGGAAGCTCAATGAGGCTCGACTAAATTAAGGAAAGAAAACAAATACTATTTGAACCCAGGTCTGTGTCACGTTCCTGACCTTATTTCCTTTATTTTGTCTTTGTTTAGTATGGTCAGGACGTGAGCTGGGTGGGCATTCTATGTTATGTGTTTCTATGTTTAGGTTCATTGTTAATTAGCCTGATATGGTTCTCAATCAGGGGCAGGTGTTTTACGTTTCCTCTGATTGAGAACCATATTATTAAGGTAGGCTGTTCACACCGTTTGTTTGTGGGTGATTGTCTTCCGTGTCAGTGTTTGTACCACACGGGACTGTTTCGTTTGTCTACTCTGTTCCTGTTCGTGCGTTCTTCGTTATATGTAAGTTCTCATGTTCAGGTCGGTCTACGTCGTTTGTTATTTTGTAATTTATCACGTGTGTTTCGTGTTCGTCTTGTTTCAATAAAATCTCATTATGTATTCCACAAAAGCTGCGTTTTGGTCCGATCCCTGCTCCTCCTCAGACGAGGAGGAGAACAATCGTTACAGTCTGCTACAAACAGACACAGATAGTGGTCTACAAGTGTGCCCGCCTGTGAAAGTGCCCCTGAAAAAAATATGTTTTTTGAATTCTTATATATTGAATAGTATTTCTAATTTTATTTTACATAACACGTATAAATACATATTTTGTTAAGTTTCTTCATTTTATTTGTTTTCATTTTTGTCACCAGATTTGGATCCCCTATCATAGTGATATTGAAAGGTTTTATACAATTAATACAATTTAGTGAATGGTGAAAATAATCATTATATTTAAGATCATCTTGTAGGGTCTGCCTGGTAACACGTGACGCTGTGTGTCTGCAGCAGAGGACTGGCCCATTTCCTCAACAGTTAATTCATTTCCCACTGAGCTGCTGCCTTTAGTTCACTATCACTCAGCAGAGGAACATGTCGATGCCAATTGCCTTCTACATTTGCCTGACCTTGATTTTGTCCATATTCTATGGAATAGGTAAGTTGTGGACACATTTTTGTTGATCATGCTTGAAATCATGTCTGAGTTATTAGAATCATGGACAGTGACATTTAGATTACACAGGGGGGTATTTTATGTAGCAAAGACTTAGTAAATCAGGACATTTGCATAAGCATATTTCAAGTAATTCTGCAATATTCTTCTCTACTCTGACAGTGTATAGTACCTGATGGTAGAATGGTACTTGCATTAAGAGTAAACCAGACACAAGTTAAATCATGCATGGAAGCCTAGTACATATCAACAAAGCATCAATCACTTGACATCTTTTAAAATCCTCAAGCTTCTATTTATTGAAGGTTGTTTTGTAGAAACGTATTTCAGCATATAGACACACTATATTGTCAAATATTATATAGTGCAATACAACATGGTTGGATAAAGATCTACCATATTTTATGTATTTGAGATTGTGACATGATTCCTTTAAAAAATATAAAATAAACAAGTTTATAAAATTGCCAGAATACCACATTTAACATCATAGTAATTATAACTATATGGAATATTGATTGTGTGTTTTAATCTGACAAAACAATGACCTGTATATATGTTTTCCTTTCAGATGGATATTTTTATCATAGGGTGGCACAGTGCCAATACTCCTCAAAGGACCTGCATGGTATAGAGTATATAGACTCTTACTACTTCAATCAGGTTGAACATATCAGATTCAACAGCACTGTGGGGAAGTATGTTGGATACACTGAGCATGGTGTGTACAATGCAGAAACATGGAACAAAGGTTCTGAGCTGGCTCGAGAGCTAGGGGAGCTGGAGCGTTACTGCAAGCCTAGCGCTGCTATCGACTACAGCGCCGTACTGGATAAGACAGGTGAGCAGGGCTCCGTAGCAACACTTACAGGCCTCTGACTGATCAAGTCAAGACCATGACTTTATTTTATTATGGATAAGTGTTATGTAGAGATCTGTCTGATGAAGATAATGGTGGAGATTCAGGGATTAATAAAGATATCCAGACTAAAGGTAAAAGCCTAATTAAAACAGGATTGTTATCTAACTTGGATGAATAACATGTTTTTTCTTTCATAGTTTTATAGCTGCAACTATATTTAAACACTGAGTTCTGGTGACTGAGTTAAATCTGAAAACAAACAGAATATTAATAGACAACATTACAGTATGACTAGTCAGCTATGTAGTGACATTACAGTATGACTAGTCAGCTATGTATCAACATTACAGTATGACTAGTCAGCTATGTATCAACATTACAGTATGACTAGTCAGCTATGTATCAACATTACAGTATGACTAGTCAGCTATGTATCAACATTACAGTATGACTAGTCAGCTATGTATCAACATTACAGTATGACTAGTCAGCTATGTATCAACATTACAGTATGACTAGTCAGCTATGTATCAACATTACAGTATGACTAGTCAGCTATGTATCAACATTACAGTATGACATTACAGTATGACTAGTCAGCTATGTATCAACATTACAGTATGACTAGTCAGCTATGTATCAACATTACAGTATGACATTACAGTATGACTAGTCAGCTATGTATCAACATTACAGTATGACATTACAGTATGACTAGTCAGCTATGTATCAACATTACAGTATGACATTACAGTATGACTAGTCAGCTATGTATCAACATTACAGTATGACATTACAGTATGACTAGTCAGCTATGTATCAACATTACAGTATGACATTACAGTATGACTAGTCAGCTATGTATCAACATTACAGTATGACATTACAGTATGACTAGTCAGCTATGTATCAACATTACAGTATGACATTACAGTATGACTAGTCAGCTATGTATCAACATTACAGTATGACATTACAGTATGACATTACAGTATGACTAGTCAGCTATGTATCAACATTACAGTATGACTAGTCAGCTATGTATCAACATTACAGTATGACTAGTCAGCTATGTATCAACATTACAGTATGACTAGTCAGCTATGTATCAACATTACAGTATGACTAGTCAGCTATGTATCAACATTACAGTATGACATTACAGTATGACTAGTCAGCTATGTATCAACATTACAGTATGACTAGTCAGCTATGTATCAACATTACAGTATGACATTACAGTATGACTAGTCAGCTATGTATCAACATTACAGTATGACATTACAGTATGACTAGTCAGCTATGTATCAACATTACAGTATGACATTACAGTATGACTAGTCAGCTATGTATCAACATTACAGTATGACATTACAGTATGACTAGTCAGCTATGTATCAACATTACAGTATGACATTACAGTATGACTAGTCAGCTATGTATCAACATTACAGTATGACATTACAGTATGACTAGTCAGCTATGTATCAACATTACAGTATGACATTACAGTATGACTAGTCAGCTATGTATCAACATTACAGTATGACATTACAGTATGACATTACAGTATGACTAGTCAGCTATGTATCAACATTACAGTATGACTAGTCAGCTATGTATCAACATTACAGTATGACTAGTCAGCTATGTATCAACATTACAGTATGACTAGTCAGCTATGTATCAACATTACAGTATGACTAGTCAGCTATGTATCAACATTACAGTATGACTAGTCAGCTATGTATCAACATTACAGTATGACTAGTCAGCTATGTATCAACATTACAGTATGACATTACAGTATGACTAGTCAGCTATGTATCAACATTACAGTATGACTAGTCAGCTATGTATCAACATTACAGTATGACATTACAGTATGACTAGTCAGCTATGTATCAACATTACAGTATGACATTACAGTATGACTAGTCAGCTATGTATCAACATTACAGTATGACATTACAGTATGACTAGTCAGCTATGTATCAACATTACAGTATGACATTACAGTATGACTAGTCAGCTATGTATCAACATTACAGTATGACATTACAGTATGACTAGTCAGCTATGTATCAACATTACAGTATGACATTACAGTATGACTAGTCAGCTATGTATCAACATTACAGTATGGCATTACAGTATGACTAGTCAGCTATGTATCAACATTACAGTATGACATTACAGTATGACATTACAGTATGACTAGTCAGCTATGTATCAACATTACAGTATGACTAGTCAGCTATGTATCAACATTACAGTATGACTAGTCAGCTATGTATCAACATTACAGTATGACATTACAGTATGACTAGTCAGCTATGTATCAACATTACAGTATGACATTACAGTATGACTAGTCAGCTATGTATCAACATTACAGTATGACATTACAGTATGACTAGTCAGCTATGTATCAACATTACAGTATGACTAGTCAGCTATGTATCAACATTACAGTATGACATTACAGTATGACTAGTCAGCTATGTATCAACATTACAGTATGACATTACAGTATGACTAGTCAGCTATGTATCAACATTACAGTATGACTAGTCAGCTATGTATCAACATTACAGTATGACATTACAGTATGACTAGTCAGCTATGTATCAACATTACAGTATGACTAGTCAGCTATGTATCAACATTACAGTATGACTAGTCAGCTATGTATCAACATTACAGTATGACTAGTCAGCTATGTATCAACATTACAGTATGACTAGTCAGCTATGTATCAACATTACAGTATGACTAGTCAGCTATGTATCAACATTACAGTATGACTAGTCAGTTATGTATCAACATTACAGTATGACTAGTCAGCTATGTATCAACATTACAGTATGACTAGTCAGCTATGTATCAACATTACAGTATGACATTACAGTATGACTAGTCAGCTATGTATCAACATTACAGTATGACTAGTCAGCTATGTATCAACATTACAGTATGACATTACAGTATGACTAGTCAGCTATGTAGTGACATTACAGTATGACTAGTCAGCTATGTAGTGACATTACAGTATGACTAGTCAGCTATGTAGCGACATTACTGTATGACTAGTCAGCTATGTAGTGACATTACAGTATGACTAGTCAGCTATGTATTGACATTACAGTATGACTAGTCAGCTATGTAGCGACATTACTGTATGACTAGTCAGCTATGTAGTGACATTACAGTATGACTAGTCAGCTATGTAGCGACATTACAGTATGACTAGTCAGCTATGTAGTGACATTACAGTATGACTAGTCAGCTATATAGCGACATTACAGTATTACTAGTCAGCTATGTAGCGACATTACAGTATGACTAGTCAGCTATGTATCGACCTTACAGTATGACTAGTCAGCTACGTAGTGACATTACAGTATAACTAGTCAGCTATGTAGTGACATTACCCAGCTATGTAGTGACATTACAGTATGACTAGTCAGCTATGTAGTGGCATTACAGTATGACTAGTCAGCTATGTAGCGACATTACAGTATGACTAGTCAGCTATGTAGCGACATTACAGTATAACTAGTCAGCTATGTAGCGACATTACAGTATGACTAGTCAGCTATGTAGCGACATTACAGTATGACTAGTCAGCTATGTAGTGACATTACAGTATGACTAATCAGCTATGTAGCGACATTACAGTATGACTAGTCAGCTATGTAGTGACATTACAGTATGACTAGTCAGCTATCTCTCTAATGAAGTGTAATTTATAAAGTACAGCGATGGTTCGATACTATCAGAACTATGGACTATATTTTATTCATCCCATCATACATAGTGAACTACGGTGACAAGTGTTTTGTTTCCTCCATTAGTTGAGCCCCATGTCAGACTGAGCTCAGTGACTCCCCCTAGTGGCAGACACCCTGCCATGCTGATGTGCAGCGCCTATGACTTCTACCCCAAACCAATCAGAGTGACCTGGCTGAGGGACGGACATGAGGTGAAGTCTGATGTGACCTCCACTGAGGAGCTGGCTAACGGGGACTGGTACTACCAGATCCACTCCCACCTGGAGTACACACCCAAGTCTGGAGAGAAGATCTCCTGTATGGTGGAGCACATCAGCCTGACTGAGCCCATGATGTATCACTGGGGTAAGAGTGGTAGTGGGGTAAGGGGATATGAGTTGGGTAAGATTGATAGTGTGGGATAATGGGGTGTGAGTGGAGTAATGGTGTTAGTGTGGGGTAATGGGATATAAGTTGGGTAAAGGGGTGTGAGTGGGGGATAATGGGGTGTGAGTGGGGGATAATGGGGTGTGAGTGGGGTAAAGGGGTGTGAGTGGGGGCTAATGGGGTGTGAGTGGGGGATAATGGGGTGTGAGTGGGGGATAATGGGGTGTGAGTGGGGTAAAGGGGTGTGAGTGGGGGATAATGGGGTGTGAGTGTGGGATAATGGGGTGTGAGTGTGGGATAATGGGGTGTGAGTGGAGTAATGGTGTTAGTGTGGGGTAATGGGATATAAGTTGGGTAAAGGGGTGTGAGTGGGGGATAATGGGGTGTGAGTGGGGGATAATGGGTGTGAGTGGGGATAATGGGGTGTGAGTGGGGGATAATGGGGTGTGAGTGGGGTAAAGGGGTGTGAGTGGGGTAAAGGGGTGTGAGTGGGGGATAATGGGGTGTGAGTGGGGGATAATGGGGTGTGAGTGGGGGATAATGGGGTGTGAGTGGGGGATAATGGGGTGTGAGTGGGGGATAATGGGGTGTGAGTGGGGTAAAGGGGTGTGAGTGGGGGATAATGGGGTCTGAGTGGGGTAAAGGGGTGTGAGTGTGGGATAATGGGGTGTGAGTGGGGTAAAGGGGTGTGAGTGTGGGATAATGGGGTGTGAGTGGGGTAAAGGGGTGTGAGTGGGGGATAATGGGGTGTGAGTGGGGGATAATGGGGTGTGAGTGGGGTAAAGGGGTGTGAGTGGGGTAAAGGGGGTAAAGGGGTGTGAGTGGGGTAAAGGGGTGTGAGTGGGGTAAAGGGGTGTGAGTGGGGTAAAGGGGTGTGAGTGGGGGATAAAGGGGTGTGAGTGGGGGATAAAGGGGTGTGAGTGGGGTAAAGGGGTGTGAGTGGGGTAAAGGGGTGTGAGTGGGGGATAATGGGGTGTGAGTGGGGGATAATGGGGTGTGAGTGGGGGATAATGGGGTGTGAGTGGGGTAAAGGGGTGTGAGTGGGGGATAATGGGGTGTGAGTGGGGGATAATGGGGTGTGAGTGGGGTAAAGGGGTGTGAGTGGGGGATAATGGGGTGTGAGTGGGGTAAAGGGGTGTGAGTGGGGGATAATGGGGTGTGAGTGGGGGATAATGGGGTGTGAGTGGGGTAAAGGGGTGTGAGTGGGGGATAATGGGGTGTGAGTGGGGGATAATGGGGTGTGAGTGGGGTAAAGGGGTGTGAGTGGGGGATAATGGGGTGTGAGTGGGGTAAAGGGGTGTGAGTGGGGGATAATGGGGTGTGAGTGGGGTAAAGGGGTGTAAGTGGGGTAAAGGGGGTAAAGGGGTGTGAGTGGGGTAAAGGGGTGTGAGTGGGGTAAAGGTGTGAGTGGGGTAATGGCATGAGAAAGGTAGTGTGAGAGTGGGGTAAGGGTATGTGAGTGGGGTAAGGGAGTGTGAGGTAAGGGTACTACACAGAGTATGCTGTTTGTGATGTGTATTTAATAGAAATAGTGTTATTGAATCACAGTAATATTGTTGAAATGATCCTCTCTCTGACAGACCCGTCCCTGCCTGAGGCTGAGAGGAATAAGATCGCGATCGGGGCGTCTGGTCTGGTTCTGGGAGCCGTCTTGGCATTAGCAGGACTGATCTACTACAAGAAGAAGTCTTCTGGTGAGGTCATCAGAGAAAACATAGATATATACACTCTAGAGAGGACATAGGGCTTTCTGATAGGACAGTAGTGTCATACAGCACATGGAAGGAATGATAACTTGATGTACTAGTGAATAGATCAGCTTATGGGATTGTGTTCATCAACATGTGAATGTTTTAATGATTCATATTCTCTTTGTTTCTCTGTTTCTGTCTCTTTCTGTCTCTCTGTCTCTTCTATAACAGGGGTGCTCTAGTAGCAATAAGGTGAGACTCTATTCTGATGAATTACCAGTTACAATGGCTCATGTTAGAGATGTCATTATAGTTATTTGGTGTCTCACTACTATACCTGTTCACTATATTTTCAGGTTTGAAGGCACATTGCTGTATCTGCTGCAGAAATGGATCCTAATGAGATTTTCTTGTTATAAATCAGTGTTCCTGAAAGGACATTACTGCTGGAGTGTTCAACTGAACATGAATCTATACTTTCCTAATGAATATTGTTGGTAACATATTATCCTTACACCTTTCATAATTAATCCATTAACAACTTTAGGCTTGCTAGTAATAAGACAGTTAGCGTTATGAGAATCAGTTGTTTATTAACCTAGTAGATGTGGTAGAGCTGCTTTAACTGACCTGCTATAACACTGTACATTATTATGAGTGGGCAGGATATACACCAGTCCACTGTACTGGGGGTTATTTACCCAGCTGTACTGTTATGTCTTTTCACTAACAAATAACACACTTGTTCTCAAAGGAATATGTTCAGTAAATGGTTCAAATATTGTGTGTGGTAACACTGACGTTTTAAGAGACGCTGGTTAATGAGAATAGAAAATAAGTTCAGTCTGTTTTAATTTCTTCATGTTTTAGACTTTAAATGTCCCCCTGTACTGACATCACTCCCCTGTACTGACATCGCTCCCCTGTACTGACATCACACCCCTCTACTGACATCACACCCCTGTACTGACATCACACCCCTGTACTGACATCACCCCCCTGTACTGACATCACTCCCCTGTACTGACATCACACCCCTCTACTGACATCACACCCCTGTACTGACATCACACCCCTCTACTGACATCACTCCCCTGTACTGACATCACCCCCCTGAACTGACATCACACCCCTGTACTGACATCACACCCCTGTACTGACATCACCCCCCTGTACTGACATCACCCCCCTGTACTGACATCACACCCCTGTACTGACATCACTCCCCTTGTACTGGCATCACCCCCCTGTACTGACATCACACCCCTGTACTGGCATCACCCCCCTGTACTGACATCACACCCCTGTACTGACATCACACCCCTGTACTGACATCACTCCCCTGTACTGACATCACCCCCCTGTACTGACATCACCCCCCTGTACTGACATCACCCCCCTGTACTGACATCACACCCCTGTACTGACATCACCCCCCTGTACTGACATCACTCCCCTGTACTGACATCACTCCCCTGTACTGACATCACTCCCCTGTACTGACATCACTCCCCTGTACTGACATCACTCCCCTGTACTGACATCACTCCCCTGTACTGACATCACCCCCCTGTACTGACATCACCCCCCTGTACTGACATCACCCCCCTGTACTGACATCACTCCCCTGGAAGGAACCTCCTTCATGTCTCATTGATAATGTTTTATATGATTAATTGATTAATATGATTAATAAAATGTTTCTCATTTTCTGCTCAGTCATGGTTGTGGTGTCTTGTCTTCTATATAACTGGGACATATTTTACACATTCCTTTGATTTGGTACAAGCTTTTCAATAAACCATTAAACATGTCATGATGCGGTCTGTACTAGGGTTGGGTTTGATGTTTTCTTGGTATCTGAGGTAAAATGACGGTGACCTTGAACAAGTTGTGTATCTGTCACTTCCCTGTGTTTGGTGTGAGGTTCCTGTCCTGAATCCTAAATCGATCCCTATCTCCTCCTACCTAGGAACCCCTGTAAATCTGGCAGGATCAAGGTTTAAAGGATGTGGTCATTACTTCAGCTGCCTTCTGATAGGGAGATAGGGTATCACATACGACCAGGGACCAGGGTGATGTCATGAACACAGTATAAAGGCTATGCTGTAGACATGCTATCAGGCATTATGTATTACATTTATCAGTTGCATTTCCCATAAACTTATGCTCTTCACGACTAGACTACATTTACATAATATGCTAGTTATTGTTGACATTTTAACGTCTGACTTGCTTTTGAGCACACGTTATTGGCAGGTACAGTATATTGCATGTCAACTGTACCAATACTGTGCATACCTCTGTATATTGTGTTTCTGTTTGAGGAACCGGACATGTTATTGTCTAGACAAGACCAGTCCTAGAGAACGCTGTCAGGGCTGAATGGGTTTAACCTGCTCTGTCCAACACAGGGTCAGAGTCTGCAGAGAGACTGACCACAATCTAATGTGGTGACCCACCTAAAGACTTTCAAATGTTTGTTTCTAGGCACGTATGGCAAGTCTTGAGCTACAGGCTAGTGAGAATGTCCTGGAAACCCTGGGTTACAGCTCTCTGTATCTTTACATATTACACAGAGAGAGGTATGAGGGCCACAGTACCCAGAAACTGCTATGTACATCCTGCTTTACTAAATCCATTCTGATCATTTTAATACTACATACTGTATACACTCTGTATGGCTATGTAGTAGTGTAGTAGTGTACGATCTTATACTCAGTCTCTCCATGGTATACCCTAATACATTCAGCTGTTGTTCTGTCTCCTGTAAACTATGAGACTGCTGCCATGCTGTACCTCTAGGACTACTGAAGCTGTGTTTGTGTACCAGACTAGGTATGTTGGTTTACAGGTCTCAGACAAGTTGTTTACTCGTCTTTTTAAAGGCATAATTCAGTTAACTACCTCTGCTATATTTGTCTGCACACCTGTACAGGTCAGGCACTATCTGTAAGGACATTTTAGTGAACTAATCATTCTACATTAGTATGCAATGTAGGACGCCTCTACTTGAACCTGAAAAGGAAACGTTCCTTGACAACAAGTGATGCGTTCATACAGGATCTCCTTTTGCCATTGGCTGAACAGTGGGTCATTTAAACTGAAAGGACTTCACTGCAGCAGTGCATTGATTCTACATTTGTATGTTTTAACAATTTAAACGTCACTTTAGTTGCAAGTCAAGGTTCATTAAGTAAATCAGTTTATTAACCTTTAGGAATCAGAAAACGGAAGCTGAATCTGGGATGAATTCTGAGTACAGCATGTAGTAGGATTTGAAAATATCCCCTTATAAAATCCAATATAACCCCAGATTATTTACCCGAATACTAACATGACCTTATACATGGACAAACATGTTCAGTCGTGGCCAAAAGTTTTGAGAATGACACAAATATTAATTTTCACAAAGTCTGCTGCCTCAGTTTGTATGATGGCAATTTGCATATACAGTAATCCCTCGTTTATCGCGGGGGTTACGTTCCGAAAATGACCCGCGATAAGTGAAATCCGCGAAATAGAAAACTTTTTTTTTTTTTACAATTAGCAACTATTACATGTATACAAATACAGTGACTCACGTGTAGGCCGTTTCACTGCTCTTCAGACTGGGCCGCTGCATCCTGACTGCGCTCTGCAGTGTTCTCTTCTTCTGAAGCCCGCGGTGCAGGTGTGTTTGTTCGGGAGAAGAACATAGTGATAGGCAGCTGTTGTCGCTCTTTTTTCTTCTTTGCAAAAAGATCCTTGTACACCGACATGCCACCATCGATTACGTTGGAGAACTGTAATGAACGGCTCATCAAAGGGTCCCATTCCTCAGCTACTCGCTTAAGTTCAGTGGCCATTCGCACCATGGTTGCTAAGCGACCAAGCGTTAGTCCTTCCTCCTCATCTCTCGTGTCCTCTTCTCCCTCTTCTCTTTCATCGTCGCTTTGTGGCTTTGTCATTTCTGCCAGCTCTGCATCGGTCAGCGGCTGTGCGTCTCCATCAATCAGGGCGTTTATGTCATCCGGACTCATGTCATTAAAGCCGTCTCCTCCAATCTGTTTAGCCAGATTCACAGCTGTTTCTACGGTAGAGTGGTGGACCTCGTCAAGCGAGCCTCCGGTTGCGTTTTGCACTGCCTCTGGCCATAGTTTTTTCCAGCAGGCCTTCAGAGTTTCCGTTTTCATTTCCTGAATGGCCCTCTGAATGTTTTGGAGACACGATGCGATGGTGTATCCACGCCAGTAGTCCTTCAGTGAGAAATCTTGATCCAGGGTTATGTTTTTTTTCCTGCAGTCATTAATCCACAGAGCTAATGCCGTCTCCATCCGTACCATGGTCTTGTTGCGGACAGTTACAACCCTTTTTGCATTCGTATTAAAATTGACTGCTGCTGTCGTCCTTATGTTTTTTTCCTCCTTCTTTATGTAACGAACGGAAGATTCATTGATTCCGTAATGGCGAGCAACGGCTGCATAGCTTTTACCTTCCCTTAGCATGTCCAGAAGTTTAACTTTATCTGAGATAGGTAGCATCTTCCGCCGTTTGGGCCCATCCGCAGGTGCTTTTGTCGGTCCAGGCCGTTTCGTTGACATTATGGGTTTAGGAGATGTTCGAAATTACAAGATAATTTGGCCAACTTAATGTAAATTTGCCAAGCTGTTTTATGTACGTACACATAACTGCACGAGACGACAAAATGATAGCACAATTCGTAGCATGTTTTGATACAAGAAGCGGGAGTGAGTTTTTAGCGAATCAGAATGCAGAGCACAATGCACCAAAAAAAAAAAAAAAATGCATTATGAAAATCCGCGAAATAGCGAATCCGCGATAAGTGAACCGCGAAGTGGCGAGGGATCACTGTACTCCAGAATGTTATGAAGAGTGATCAGATGAATTGCAATTTATTGCAAAGTCCCTCTTTGCCATGCAAATGAACTGAATCCCCCCAAAACATTTCCACTGCATTTCACCCCTGCCACAAAAGGACCAGCTGACATCATGTCAGTGATTCTCTTGTTAACACAGGTGTGAGTGTTGACGAGGACAAGGCTGGAGATCACTCTGTCGTGCTGATTGAGTTTGAATAACAGACTGGAAGCTTCAAAAGGAGGGTGGTGCTTGGAATCATTGTTCTTCCTCTGTCAACCATGGTTACCTGCAAGGAAACACGTGCCGTCATCATTGCGTTGCACACAATTGGCTTGTGCATCATTGCTGCCAGTGAGATTGCACCTAAAACAACCATTTATCGGATCATCAAGAACTTCAAGGAGAGCGGTTCAATTGTTGTGAAGAAGGCTTCAGGGCGCCCAAGAAAGTCCAGCAAGCGCCAGGAATGTCAGCAGGCAGGTGTGAGTGCATCTGCACGCACAGTGAGGCGAAGACTTTTGGAGGATGGCCTGGTGTCAAGAAGGGCAGCAAAGTGTGTCATGCCAACAGTAAAGCATCCTGAGACCATTCATGTGTGGGGTTGCTTCTCAGCCAAGGGAGTGGGCTCACTCACAATTTTGCCTAAGAACACAGCCATGAATAAAGAATGGTCCAACACTTCCTCCGAGAGCAACTTCTCCCAACCATCCAGGAACAGTTGGGTGACGAACAATGCCTTTTCCAGCATGATGGAGCACCTTGCCATAAGGCAAAAGTGATAACTAAGTGGCTCGGGGAACAGAAAAAAATCAATATTTTGGGTCCATGGCCAGGAAACTCCCCAGACCTTAATCCCATTGAGAACTTGTGGTCAATCCTCAAGAGGCGGGTGGACAAACAAAAACCCACAAATTCTGACATACTCCAAGCATTGATTATGCAAGAATGGGCTGCCATCAGTCAGGATGTGGCCCAGAAGTTAATTGACAGCATGCCAGGGCAGATTGCAGAGGTCTTGAAAAAGAAGGGTCAACACTGCAAATATTGACTCTTTGCATCAACTTCATGTAATTGTCAATAAAAGCCTTTGACACTTAAGAAATGCTTGTAATTATACTTCAGTATTCCATAGTAACATCTGACAAAAATATCTAAAGACACTGAAGCAGCAAACTTTGTGGAAATTAATATTTGTGTCATTCTCAAACTTTTGGCCACGACTGTAGTTGTAATGGACTCTTATGTCCATCAGGGAAAGACTGGTCTTCCTACCTCAGCTTCAGTTCACTGTAGTCTGCCAGGTTTTATCCACTTACCCTTTTCAATAGGGTTACACATCTCCCTAGCAACAGGTGAGAAACTGACAATTTGATTTTCCTATTGGCTAATATGTAACAACTGAGCTGAAACAGAAGAGTGACGGGACTTTCCAAACCCCGGCCTTTGAATAGGGGAAGAGTAAACAACCAGGTCTCTAGTCTGAACCCAGGATGAGGGTTGGAATGAGGAAGTGACCGCTGAGCAGAGTTATGCAGAGAAACAAGAACCTAACCCTGGGATAGAGTTTTTTCAGAAGACAGGCGGGTTTTCCTCTAACTCTTTACCTGGGCTTTGCTCCTTTCATATTTATTTTGATCCCGATAAACTCATCAGGCATTGCCGGTGACAAGCATACCCATAACACAATGCGGCTCTGTAGCTCAGCTGGGAGTACATGACACTTAAAGTGCCATGATAGTGGGTTCTATTTCTGGAACCAGCCATATGTAAAATGTATGCACGTATGACTGTAGGTCGTTCTGTCTGCGAAGTGGCATATATTACAATACTTGAAATTACAGAGGGTTTCACGTTGTATTGGATTTGACCAAACCTGTAGTTTTTAATATAGGCCAAAACGTTAATGGGATATTTTGGCACTGAGGCCCTTTATTTACTTCCCCAGAGTCAGACAAACTCGTCAGACGAACATTATTATGTCTCTGTGTCCAGTATGAAGGAAGTTAGAGGTAGTTAGCATTAGCTAATTAGCGTTAGCATACTAGCAGATACCCATAGTCTCAGTCCTGACTTAAATCTGAAAATCAGAGACTCGGTTTGAATATTGCTGTCCATCAATGATTCCCAACCAAATTTACTGAGCTTGAGGAAACTTGACAAAAAGAATGGATATATGTTGCCCTCATATTTTGTATGAATTGATTTGTCTTATATAGCGCTTTCCTAGACACCCAAAGCATGTTTTTGCTCTGACTGTCAACTGTGGGGCCCTTTGGGCTCCTGAGTGGCACAGTGGTCAAGGCACAGCATCTCAGTGTTAGAGGTGTCACTACAGACCCTGGTTCGATTCCAGGCGGTATCACAACTGGCTGTGATTGGGAGTCCCATAGGGGGGTGCACAATTGGCCCAGCGTCGTCCGGGTTTGGGTTTGGCCGGCTGGCTGTCATTGTAAATAAGAATTTGTTCTTAACTGACTTGCCTACTGTAGTTAAATAAAGGTTAAATACAATTTTAAATATATATATATATATATATATATATATATATGGGCAGGCTAGCTGTTTGGAGAAGGAGGTGCTTCCTGTACCCTTAATCGTTTGATCCTTTTATAGTAAATTTGATTGGTGGATTCAAATTAAGTATTTAATGTGTATCTATATATGTGTGTGTGTATCTATATATGTGTGTGTATATCTATATATGTGTGTGTATATCTATATATGTGTGTGTGTGTCTATATATGTGTGTGTATATCTATATATGTGTGTGTATATCTATATATGTGTGTGTATATCTATATATGTGTGTGTGTGTGTGTCTATATATGTGTGTGTATATCTGTATATGTGTGTGTATATCTATATATGTGTGTGTGTATCTATATATGTGTGTGTATATCTATATATGTGTGTGTATATCTATATATGTGTGTGTATATCTATATATGTGTGTGTGTGTCTATATATGTGTGTGTGTGTCTATATATGTGTGTGTGTATCTATATATGTGTGTGTATATCTATATATGTGTGTGTATATCTGTATATGTGTGTGTATATCTATATATGTTTGTGTATATCTATATATGTGTGTGTATATGTGTGTGTATATCTATATATGTGTGTGTATATGTGTGTGTATATCTATATATGTGTGTGTATATCTATATATGTGTGTGTGTATATCTATATATGTGTGTGTATATCTATATATGTGTGTGTATATCTATATATGTGTGTGTATATCTATATATGTGTGTGTATATCTATATATGTGTGTGTATATCTATATATGTGTGTGTGTGTCTATATATGTGTGTGTGTGTGTCTATATATGTGTGTGTGTATCTATATATGTGTGTGTGTGTCTATATATGTGTGTGTATATCTGTATATGTGTGTGTATATCTATATATATGTGTGTGTATATCTATATATGTGTGTGTATATCTATATATGTGTGTGTATATCTATATATGTGTTTGTGTGTGTCTATATATGTGTGTGTGTGTCTATATATGTGTGTGTATATCTATATATGTGTGTGTGTATATCTATATATGTGTGTGTATATCTATATATGTGTGTGTATATCTATATATGTGTGTGTGTGTCTATATATGTGTGTGTGTGTGTCTATATATGTGTGTGTGTATCTATATATGTGTGTGTATATCTATATATGTGTGTGTATATCTATATATGTGTGTGTGTGTGTCTATATATGTGTGTGTATATCTATATATGTGTGTGTATATCTATATATGTGTGTGTGTGTCTATATATGTGTGTGTGTGTGTCTATATATGTGTGTGTGTATCTATATATGTGTGTGTATATCTATATATGTGTGTGTGTATATCTATATATGTGTGTGTATATCTATATATGTGTGTGTATATCTATATATGTGTGTGTGTGTCTATATATGTGTGTGTGTGTGTCTATATATGTGTGTGTATATCTATATATGTGTGTGTATATCTATATATGTGTGTGTATATCTATATATGTGTGTGTGTGTGTCTATATATGTGTGTGTGTGTCTATATATGTGTGTGTATATCTATATATGTGTGTGTGTATATCTATATATGTGTGTGTATATCTATATATGTGTGTGTATATCTATATATGTGTGTGTGTGTCTATATATGTGTGTGTGTGTGTCTATATATGTGTGTGTGTATCTATATATGTGTGTGTATATCTATATATGTGTATATCTGTATATGTGTGTGTATATCTATATATGTTTGTGTATATCTATATATGTGTGTGTATATGTGTGTGTATATCTATATATGTGTGTGTATATGTGTGTGTATATCTATATATGTGTGTGTATATCTATATATGTGTGTGTGTATATCTATATATGTGTGTGTATATCTATATATGTGTGTGTATATCTATATATGTGTGTGTATATCTATATATGTGTGTGTATATCTATATATGTGTGTGTGTGTAACGGCAGTCTAGCTCTTCCTCCTCCTCGGACGAGGAGAGGCGAGAAGGATCGGAGGACC